>NC_080380.1:63112249-63351045 GCF_014773155.1 Arachis stenosperma
ATCCCGCACAACTAACCAGCAAGTGCACTGGGTCGTCCAAGTAATACCTTACGTGAGTAAGGGTCGATCCCACGGAGATTGTCGGCTTGAAGCAAGCTATGGTTATCTTGTAAATCTTAGTTAGGATATCAGAAATTATCAGGATTGATTGTGAAAAGCAAAAGAACATGAAATAAGTACTTGTTATGCAGTAGTGGAGAATAGGTTGAGGCTTTGGAGATACTCCATCTTCTGAATCTCTGCTTTCCTACTGTCTTCTTCATCAAACACGAAAGGCTCCTTCCATGGCAAGCTGTATGTAGGGTTTCACCGTTGTCAGTGGCTACCTCCCATCCTCTCAGTGAAAACGTTCCTATGCTCTGTCACAGCATGGCTAATCATCTGTCGGTTCTCGGTCAGGCTGGAATAGAATCCATTAATTCTTTTGCGTCTGTCACTAACGCCCCGCCTGCTAGGAGTTTGAAGCACGTCACAGTCATTCAATCATTGAATCCTACTCAGAATACCACAGACAAGGTTTAGACCTTCTGGCTTCTCTTGAATGCCGCCATCAGTTCTAGCTTATACCACGAAGATTCTGATTAAGGAATCCAAGAGATATCTACTCAATCTAAGGTAGAACGGAGGTGGTTGTCAGGCACACGTTCATAGTTGAGAATGATGATGAGTGTCACGGATCATCACATTCATCCGGGTTAAGAGCAAGTGATATCTTAGAATGGAAGCAAGCATGATTGAATAAGAAACAGTAGTAATTGCATTAATCCATCAAGACACAGCAGAGCTCCTCACCCCCAACCATGGGGTATAGAGACTCATGCCATGGAAGGTACACAAGGAAACGTGTAAAGTGTCATGAGGTACTGATACAATGTCAAAAGATCCTATTAATAGTAAACTAGTAACCTAAGGTTTTACAGAAATGAGTAAATGACAGAAAAATCCACTTCCGGGCCCACATGGTGTGTGCTTGGGCTGAGCATTGAAGCTTTCATGTGTAGAGACCTTTTCTGGAGTTAAACGCCAGCTTTCATGCCAGTTTGGGCGTTTAACTCCAAGTTTTATGCCAGTTCCAGCGTTAAACACTGGAAATTCTGAGGCTAATTTGCCACGCCGGTTTGGGCCATCAAATCTCGGGCAAAGTATGGACTATTATACATTGCTGGAAAGCCCCGAATGTCTACTTTCCAATGACGTTGAGAGCGCGCCAATTGGGCTTCTGTAGCTTCAGAAAATCCACTTCGAGTGCAGAGAGGTCAGAATCCAACAGCATCTGCAGTCCTTTTCAGTCTCTGAATCAGATTTTTGCTCAGGACCCTCAATTTCAGCCAGAAAATACCTGAAATTACAGAAAAACACACAAACTCATAGTAAAGTCCAGAAAAGTGTATTTTAACTAAAAACTACTAAAAATATACTAAAAACTAACTAAAAGATACTAAAAACATACTGAAAACAATGCCAAAAAGCGTACAAATTATCCGCTCATCACAACACCAAACTTAAATTGTTGCTTGTCCCCAAGCAACTGAAAATCAAAATAGGATAAAAAGAAGAGAATATACTATAGACTCCAAAATATCAAAGAAACATAGTTCCAATTAGATGAGCGGGACTAGTAGCTTTTTGCCTCCGAATAGTTTTGTTATCTCACTCTATCCTTTGAAGTTCAGAATGATTGGCATCTATGAGAACTCAGAACTCAGATAGTGTTATTGATTCTCCTAGTTAAGTATAATGATTCTTGAACATAGCTAGTGTATGAGTCTTGGCTGTCGCCCAAAGCACTCTGTCTTCCAGTATTACCACCGGATACATACATGCCACAGACACATAATTGGGTGAACCTTTTTAGATTGTGACTCAGCTTTGCTAGAGTCCCCAATTAGAGGTGTCCAGGGTTCTTAAGCACACTCTTTTTGCCTTGGTTCACAACTTTATTTCTTTCTTTTTCTTTTTCTTCTCTTTTTTTTTCGAATTTTTTTTTTTTGCTTTTTCTTGCTTCAAGAATCAATTTGATGATTTTTCAGATCCTCAATAACAGTTCTCTTTCTCCTCATTCTTTCAAGAGCCAACAATTTTAACATTCTCAAAACAACAAATTCAAAAGACATATGCACTGTTCAAGCATTCATTCAGAAAACAAAAACTATTGTCACCACATCAAACTAATTCAACTAGTTTCAGAGATAAATTCGAAATCCTGTACTTCTTATTCTTTTGTGATTAAAGCATTTTTCATTTAAGAGAGGTGATGGATTCATAGGACATTCATAACTTTAAGGCATAATCTTTAAATTTTATTAATTATGAATTAAGAACAAGACTCAAAAATAGATATAAAATTAGAAAACAAAAATTTAAACTAAGCTCCTAATGATAGAGGTTTTCACAGAGTTAGGACTCAACAACCTTGATTTTGAGAAGTGGATGCTCCCTCAGCTTGAGAGGAGAGCTTTTGGCGTTTCAACTCTTGGATTTCACGCCCCTGCTTCTCTTGCTCCTTCCATTGACTTCTTGGTGATTGGATGTTCAATGGGTATGAATTCATCTGCTTCCATCTTTACCCCAGCCTCTTTACAAAGCAAGGGGATCAAGCTTGGGTAAGCCAATTTGGTTACAGTGGAATTCTTATTTGCAATTGTGTAGATCTCACAAGCAATCACATGATGCACCTCCACTTCTTTTCCAAGCATAATGCAATGAATCATCACTGCTCTCTTGATAGTGACCTCAGAACGGTTGCTAGTGGGCAGTATGGAACGCCCAATAAAGTCTAGCCAACCTCTTGCAATTGGTTTGAGGTCTCCCCTTTTGAGTTGGTTTGGGACACCCTTAGAATTGGTTATCCACTTAGTTTCAGGGAGGCATATGTCCTCTAGAACTTGATCCAACCCTTTATCTGCTCTCACCATTCTCCTATTAAAGGAGTCAGGATCATCTTGCAGTTGAGGCAACTTGAAGATTTCTCTTATTTTGTCCAGATGGAAGTACATAACTTTCCCTCTGACCATGGTTCTGTAGGTATGGTAAGCGGTTCCAGTCATTCTCTGTTTATCTGTTAGCCACAGATTTGAGTAGAATTCCTGAACCATGTTCCTTCCAACCTTTATCTCAGGATTGGTTAGAACTTCCCATCCTCTGTTTCGAATTTGCTCTTGGATCCCCGGATATTCATCTTCTTTCAGCTCAAACTTCACTTCCGGGATCACTGACCTCATACCCATTATTTTGTGATAATGGTCTTCATGTTCTTTGGTTAAGAACTTCTCTTGATTCCAAAGATTCTTTGGATTATTCTCTTTCTTTCCTCTTAAATTGGTTTGTTTTCCCTTAGGAGCCATGATCTTGATGAATCTTGGCTTTAGTGATCACGGAAAAGCACACCAAACTTAGAGGTTTCCTTGTCCTCAAGCAAAAGAAAGGAAGGAGAAGAGAGAGGAGAGAGCAAATTCGAATGGTGTGGGGGAAAGGTGAGGCCGAACGTGTTCTTATAAGGGGGGGGGGGGAAAGGAGATTTCGAAAAAATTGAGAAGAGATTTGAGAAGATATGGAGAGGATTTGAGAAAAGGGTGAGTTTTTGAATAAGATTTGGGATAGATTTGAGGAGTGGTCTTGATTTTTGAAGATTTGAAAGTGAATGATGAAGGGTTGAGATGTATTTTTGTAGAAAGGTATGGGTAAGAAAAGGAAAGTTTGAAAAAAATTGATTTGAAAACAAAATTGTGGTCCCCCCACCTTTCTGGCGTTAAACGCCCAGAATGGCACCCATTCTGGCGTTTAACGCCCATTTGTTGCCCCTTTTGGGCGTTTAACGCCCAGCCAGGTGCCCTGGCTGCCGTTAAACGCCAGAATTCCTTTATCACTGGGCGTTTTTCTAAACGCCCAGGATGCTGCACACCTGGCGTTAAACGCCCAGAATGGTGCCCATTCTGGCGTTTAACGCCCAAAATGGCACCATTCCTGGCGTTAAACGCCCAGAATGGTACCCATTCTGGCGTTTAATGCCCAAAATGCCCCTTACTGGCATTTTTTCGCCAGCAAGCTCTTTTTCTCTGCTTTTTGAGCTGAATCCTTCTGTAGCTCTGTGAATTCCATCATTTTTGACACTTGCCTTTGTAAAAGCAAATCATATAACCTCCTAATGACTGGGTTGCCTCCCAGCAAGCGCTTCTTTACTGTCTTTAGCTGGACCTTTACTGAGACTCACTCAAGTCTCAGTTTTGAGCATTCCTGCTCAAAATTGCTTTCAAGATAATGCTTGATTCTCTGTCCATTAACAATGAACTTTTTGTCAGAATCAATATCCTGAAGCTCAACATATCCATATGGTGACACTCCTGTAATCACATACGGACCCCTCCACCGGGATTTGAGTTTTCCTGGAAACAATTTGAGCCTAGAGTTGAAGAGCAGAACTTTTTGTCCTGGCTCAAAGACTCTGGTTGACAATTTCTTGTCATGCCACTTCTTTGCCTTTTCCTTATAAATTTTTGCATTTTCAAAGGCATTGAGTCTGAACTCCTCTAGCTCATTTAACTGGAGCAATCTTTTTTCACCAGCTAGCTGAGCATCCATGTTTAGGAACCTGGTTGCCCAGTAGGCTTTATGTTCCAGTTCCACGGGCAGATGACAGGCCTTCCCATACACCAGTTGGTACGGAGAGGTTCCTATAGGAGTCTTGAATGCTGTTCTGTATGCCCACAGAGCATCATCCAAGCTCTTTGCCCAATCCTTTCTTCGGGCTATCACAGTCCGTTCTAGGATTCTTTTTAGCTCTCTGTTAGAGACTTCAGCTTGCCCATTTGTCTGTGGATGATACGGAGTTGCCACTTTATGGCTAATTCCATATCTAACCATAGCAGAGTGTAGCTGTCTATTGCAGAAATGAGTGCCCCCGTCACTGATTAGTACTCTGGGAACACCAAACCTGCTGAAGATGTGTTTCTGGAGGAATTTCAGCACGGTCTTGGTATCATTAGTGGGTGTAGCAATTGCCTCTACCTACTTAGATACATAGTCCACTGCCACCAGAATGTAAGTGTTTGAGTATGATGGTGGGAATGGACCCATGAAGTCAATTCCCCATACATCAAACAATTCTATCTCTAATATCCCTTGTTGAGGCATGGCATATCCGTGAGGCAAGTTACCAGCTCTTTGGCAACTGTCACAATTACGCACAAACTCTCGGGAATCTTTATAGAGAGTAGGCCAGTAGAAGCCACATTGGAGGACTTTAGTGGCTGTTCGCTCACTTCCAAAATGTCCTCCATACTGTGATCCATGGCAGTGCCATAGGATCTTTTGTGCTTCTTCTCTGGGTACACATCTGCGGATTACTCCGTCTGCACATCTCTTAAAGAGATATGGTTCATCCCAGAGGTAGTACTTGGCATCTAAAATTAATTTCTTTCTTTGAACTTTGCTGTACTCCTGGGGTATGAACCTCACAGCTTTATAATTTGCAATATCTGCAAACCAAGGAGCTTCCTGAATGGCAAAGAGTTGCTCATCTGGAAAAGTCTCAGAGATCTCAGTAGAAGGGAGGGACGCCGCAGCTACTGGTTCTATTCGGGACAGATGATCAGCTACTTGGTTCTCTGTCCCTTTTCTGTCTCTTATTTCTATATCAAACTCTTGCAGAAGCAACACCCATCTTATTAGCCTGGGTTTTGAATCCTACTTTGTGAGTAAGTATTTAAGAGCAGCATGGTCAGTGTACACAATCACTTTGGATCCTACTAGATAAGATCTAAACTTGTCAATGGCATAAACCACTGCAAGTAATTCTTTTTCTGTGGTTGTGTAATTCTTCTGTGCATCATTTAGAACATGGCTAGCATAATAAATGACGTGCAGAAGTTTATTATGCCTCTGTCCCAACACTGCACCAATGGCATGATCACTGGCATCACACATTAATTCAAACGGCAATGCCCAATCTGGTGCAGAGATGACTGGTGCTATGACCAGTTTAGCTTTCAGGGTCTCAAATGCCTGCAGACACTGTGTGTCAAACACAAATGGTGTGTCAGCAGCTAGCAGATTACTCAGAGGTTTTGCAATTTTTGAAAAATCCTTTATAAACCTTCTGTAGAATCCTGCATGCCCCAGAAAGCTTCTGATTGCCTTAACATTGGCAGGTGGTGGTAATTTTTCAATTACCTCTACCTTTGCCTTATCCACCTCTATTCCCCTGCTTGAAATTTTGTGCCCAAGGACAATTCCCTCAATCACCATAAAGTGACATTTCTCCCAGTTTAAAACCAGATTAGTCTCTTGACACCTTTTCAGGACAAGTGCTAGGTGATTAAGACAGGAGCTGAATGAGTCTCCATATACTGAGAAGTCATCCATGAAGACTTCAAGAAATTTCTCTACCATATCTGAGAAGATAGAGAGCATGCACCTCTTAAAGGTTGCAGGTGCATTGCACAGACCAAAAGGCATCCTTCTGTAGGCAAACACGCCAGAAGGGCAAGTAAATGCTGTTTTCTCTTGGTCTTGAGGATCTACTGCAATTTGGTTGTAGCCTGAATAGCCATCCAAAAAGCAGTAATAATCATGACCAGCTAGTCTTTCTAGCATTTGGTCTATGAATGGTAAAGGAAAATGATCCTTTCTGGTGGCTGTATTGAGCCTTCTGTAGTCAATACACATACGCCACCCTGTGACTGTTCTTGTAGGAACTAGTTCATTTTTTTCATTATGAACCACTGTCATGCCTCCCTTTTTGGGGACAACTTGGACAGGGCTCACCCAGGGGCTATCAGAAATAGGATAAATAATCCCAGCCTCTAGTAATTTAGTGACCTCTTTCTGCACCACCTCCTTCATGGCTGGATTTAGCCTCCTCTGTGGTTGGACCACTGGTTTGGCATTATCCTCCAACAGGATCTTGTGCATGCATCTAGCTGGGCTAATGCCCTTAAGATCACTTATGGACCACCCAAGAGCTCTCTTGTGTGTCCTTAGCACTTGAATCAGTGCTTCCTCTTCCTGTGGATTCAAAGCAGAGCTTATAATCACTGGAAAAGTGTCACCCTCTCCCAGAAATGCATATTTCAGAGATGGTGGTAGAGGTTTGAGTTCAGGTTTGGGAGGTTTATCCTCCTCCTGAGGAATTTTCGAAAATTCCTTTGTTTCCTCTGGTTCTTCTTGATCAGGTTGGGCATCTTTGAAGATGTCCTCAAGCTCTGATTCTAGGCTTTCAGTCATATTGATCTCTTCTACCAGAGAGTCAATAATGTCAGCGCCCATGCAGTCATTTGGTGTGTCTGGATGCTGCATAGCTTTCACAGCATTCAACTTGAACTCATCCTCATTGACTCTCAGGGTTACTTCCCCTTTTTGTACATCAATGAGAGTTCGTCCAGTTGCTAGGAAAGGTCTTCCTAGAATGAGAGTTGCACTTTTGTGCTCCTCCATTTCCAGCACCACAAAGTCAGTTGGAAAGGCAAATGGCCCAACCTTGACAATCATGTCCTCTATTATACCTGATAGATGTTTGATAGAGCCATCAGCAAGTTGGAGGCATATCCTGGTTGGTTTGACTTCTCCAGCCAATCCAAGCTTTCTGATAGTGGATGCAGGTATTAGATTGATGCTTGCTCCAAGATCACATAGGGCTGTCTTGGTGCAAGCGCCTTCTAATGTGCATGGTATCATAAAGCTCCCAGGACCTTGAAGCTTTTCTGGTAAGCTTTTCAGAATGACTGCACTACATTCTTCAGTGAGAAACACTTTTTCTGTTTCTCTCCAATCCTTCTTATGACTTAAGATCTCTTTCATGAACTTAGCATAAGAAGGTATTTGCTCAAGTGCCTCTGCAAATGGAATCTTTATTTCAAGAGTCCTTAGATAGTCTGCAAAGCGGGCAAATTGCCTATCCTGCTCTGCTTGGCAGAGTTTCTGAGGATAGGGCATCTTGGCTTTATATTCTTCAACCTTAGATGCTGCAGGTTTATTCCTTACAGAAGTGGTTGAAGAAGCCTTGTTAGAGGGATTATTATCAGCACTCTCAGGTGTCTGATCCTCCCTTGGCGTTTGAACGCCAGGATTGGGTGGAAAATGGGCGTTTAACGCCAACTTTTCCCCCTTTTCTAGCGTTTGAACGCCAGAACTGGGCAGGGAATGGGCATTTAACACCAGCTTTCCCTCCCTTTCTGGCGTTTGAACGCCAATAACATTCCTCTCTGGGCTCTTACTGTCCTCAGAGGGATTTTGAACAGTGGTTTGGTTATCCTCTGTCAATTGTTCCTTGTTTGGCTTTTTGCTCTTTTGAGCAGTGTTATTCAGTGTCTTCCCACTCCTCAGTTGAACTGCTTGACATTCCTCTGTTATCTGTTTAGATATTTGCTGTTTTGCTTGATTCAACTGCAGTTCTATGTTCTTGTTAGCAACTTTAGTATCATGGAGCATTTCTTTAAATTCTGCTAACTGTTCTGTCATCAGGAGTAATTGTTGATTAAGCTCAATCATCTGTTCTTGAGGATTAGGATCAGTGACTACTGCCATGACTTCCTCTTTTGGAGAGAACTCATTGCTAGAGTATAAGTATTGGTTTCTAGCAACAGTGTCTATAAGCTCTTTAGCTTCTTCAATTGTCTTCCTCATGTGTATAGATCCACCAGCTGAGTGGTCTAAAGACATCTGAGCTTTTTCTGTAAGCCCATAGTAGAAGATGTCTAATTGTACCCACTCTGAAAACATTTCAGAGGGGCATTTTCTTAGCATACCTCTATACCTCTCCCAGGCATTATAAAGGGATTCATTATCCTTTTGTTTAAAGCCTTGGATGTCCAGCCTTAGCTATGTCATCCTCTTTGGAGGGTAAAAATGATTCAGGAATTTGTCTGATAACTGTTTCCATGTCTTTATGCTTGCTGTAGGTTGGTTATTCAACCACCTTTTAGCTTGATCTTTTACAGCAAATGGAAACAGTAATAGTCTGTAGACATCCTGATCCACCTCTTTATCATGTACTGTGTCAGCAATTTGCAAGAACTGTGCCAGAAACTCAGTAGGTTCTTCCTGTGGAAGACCGGAATACTGGCAATTTTGCTGCACTATGATAATGAGTTGAGGATTTAGCTCAAAGCTGCTTGCTTTGATGGGAGGTGTACAGATGCTACTCCCATATGCAGCTGTAATGGGGTTAGCATATGACCCCAGAGTCCTTTTGGACTGATCAATCCCTCTTAGGTCCATAATGGACAAAAGAGAAATGATAATGATTGCAAATAGATAAATTTTGTTTTTTTTTAATTAACCGAAAATTAAAATAAAGACAAAAGTAAATCAAAATAAAAATTCGAAAATCAAAAAGGAAATAAGATCAAAGCAAATTGAGAACTGAATCAATTAGTTAATTAAAAAGATTTTGAAAAGAGCAATTAGAAAGATATGATTGAAAAGTTTTTATGAAAAAGATTTGATTTTTGATAAGAGGAAAGAGAAAAACAACAAAATGACACCAAACTTAAAATTTTTAGAAAATCAAACACTAATTTTTTCGAAAATTTTAAGGGAAAAACACAAAGAGGACACCAAACTTAGAATTTTTACGGATCAAAAAGGGACTGAAGACATGCAAATTTGAAAACTAAAAGAAAAACAAAAGCATGCAATTGACACCAAACTCAAAATATGAAACTAGACTCAACTAAAAGACTCTAAACCAACAAGAATAAAACAGTCCTAATCTAAGCAACAAGATAAGCCGTCAGTTGTCTAAACTCGAACAATCCCCGGCAACGGCGCCAAAAACTTGGTGCACGAAATTGCAATCACACTTTTGCAATCCCGCACAACTAACCAGCAAGTGCACTGGGTCGTCCAAGTAATACCTTACGTGAGTAAGGGTCGATCCCACGGAGATTGTCGGCTTGAAGCAAGCTATGGTTATCTTGTAAATCTTAGTTAGGATATCAGAAATTATCATGATTGATTGTGAAAAGAAAAAGAACATGAAATAAGTACTTGTTATGCAGTAGTGGAGAATAGGTTAAGGCTTTGGAGATACTCCATCTTCTGAATCTCTGCTTTCCTACTGTCTTCTTCATCAAACACGCAAGGCTCCTTCCATGGCAAGCTGTATGTAGGGTTTCACCGTTGTCAGTGGCTACCTCCCATCCTCTCAGTGAAAACGTTCCTATGCTCTGTCACAGCATGGCTAATCATCTGTCGGTTCTCGGTCAGGCTGGAATAGAATCCATTGATTCTTTTGCGTCTGTCACTAACGCCCCGCCTGCTAGGAGTTTGAAGCATGTCACAGTCATTCAATCATTGAATCCTACTCAGAATACCACAGACAAGGTTTAGACCTTCCGGATTCTCTTGAATGCCGCCATCAGTTCTAGCTTATACCACGAAGATTCTGATTAAGGAATCCAAGAGATATCTACTCAATCTAAGGTAGAACGGAGGTGGTTGTCAGGCACACGTTCATAGTTGAGAATGATGATGAGTGTCACGGATCATCACATTCATCCGGGTTAAGAGCAAGTGATGTCTTAGAATAGAAGCAAGCATGATTGAATAAGAAACAGTAGTAATTGCATTAATCCATCAAGACACAGCAGAGCTCCTCACCCCCAACCATGGGGTTTAGAGACTCATGCCGTAGAAGGTACACAAGGAAACGTGTAAAGTGTCATGAGGTACTGATACAATGTCAAAAGATCCTATTAATAGTAAACTAGTAACCTAAGGTTTTACAGAAATGAGTAAATGACAGAAAAATCCACTTCTGGGCCCACATGGTGTGTGCTTGGGCTGAGCATTGAAGCTTTCATGTGTAGAGACCTTTTCTGGAGTTAAACGCCAGCTTTCATGCCAGTTTGGGCGTTTAACTCCAAGTTTTATGCCAGTTCCAGCGTTAAACGCTGAAAATTCTGAGGCTGATTTGCCACGCCGGTTTGGGCCATCAAATCTCGGGCAAAGTATGGACTATTATACATTGCTGGAAAGCCCAGGATGTATACTTTCCAATGCCGTTGAGAGCGCGCCAATTGGGCTTCTGTAGCTCTAGAAAATCCACTTCGAGTGCAGGGAGGTCAGAATCCAACAGCATCTGCAGTCCTTTTCAATCTCTGAATCAGATTTTTGCTCAGGACCCTCAATTTCAGCCAGAAAATACCTGAAATTACAGAAAAATACACAAACTCATAGTAAAGTCCAGAAAAGTGTATTTTAACTAAAAACTACTAAAAATATATTAAAAACTAACTAAAAGATACTAAAAACATACTGAAAACAATGCCAAAAAGCGTACAAATTATCCGCTCATCACTAACCAAACAAGAGTCTAAGCCTAGATTGATCAGATGGATCGTATTACTCCAAGAGTACAATATTGAAATCAAGGATAGAAGTGGAGCAAAAAATAAGGTGGCTAACAACATCTCAAGGATCCCACATATGAACAATGAAGCTTGAAGCCCTAGTGTAAATGAAAGCTTTCCAAATGAGCAATTGATAATGGTTCAAGAGGCCCTATGGTTTGCAGACATAGCAAATTTCAAGGCCATTGGAGAGCTACCATCCAACATCAACAAGCCCTTATGAATGAAGCTCATCAATGATGCCAAGCATTTCATTTGGGATGAACCATACCTCTTTAAGAAGTGTGCTGATGGAATTCAAAGAAGATGCATTTCTCATGTGGAAGGACAAAAGGTTCTTTGGCACTGCCATGAATCTACCTATGGAGGACACTTTAGTGGAAAAAGGACTGCAGCCAAGGTTTTGCAATATGGATTTTTCTGGCCCACTATGTTCAATGATGTAAGGGAGTTGGTTACAAGGTGCAATGAGTGTCAAAAAGTTGGCAACCTACCCAAAAAGAATGAGATTCCACAGAGGTTCATAATGGAGTTAGAGTAGTTTCATGTTTGGGGGATTGACTTCATGGGACCTTTCCACCCTCATACTCAAACAATTATATATTGGTCACTGTGGACTATGTGTCCAAATGGGTAGAGGCCATAGCAACATCAACTAATGACAACAAAATGATGATCAATTTCTTGAGGAATAATATATTTAGCCGGTTTGGGGTTCTAAGAGCTTTTATAAATGATGGAGGAAGTCACTTTTACAACAAGCAACTAGAGACACTCCTCCTCAAATATGGTGTTAAGCACAAAGTAGCCATCCCATACCATCCACAAACCAATGGTCAAGCTGAAATTTCAAATAGAGAGCTCAAGAGGATCCTTGAGAAGACTGTTGGGAACTCAAGGAAAGATTGGTCCAAGAAGTTGGATGATGCTTTATAGGCCTATAGAACAGCTTTTAAGAAACCTATTGGCATGTCTATATACCAATTGGTGTTTGGAAAAGCTTGTCATCTACTAGTGGAACTTGAGCATAGAGCATTTTGGGCTCTAAAGATGTTAAACTTTGATATTCAAGCTACTGGGGAAAAAAGGTGGCTGCAGTTGAATGAATTAGAAGAATTCAGAACTCAAGCCTATGAAAATGCGAAGATTTATAAGGAGAAAACAAAGAAATGGCATGATCAAAAGCTATCAAGAAGGGAGTTTGTAGAAAGCCCAAAGGATCTCTTATACAACTTAAGGCTCAAATTCTTCCCAGGAAAGCTGAAATCAAGATGGTCACGGCCCTTCACAATCATCAAAGTTTCCCATTATTGTCATGTGGAGCTTATGGATGAGAAAACACAGAGGACATTCACTGTAAATGGCCATGGACGTAAGCATTACTTGAGAGACTCACTGGATGAGCAAAGAGTGAACTACAACCTCAGCTGAAGAGAAAGAACCGTCAAGCTAATGACGTTAAAGTAGCGCTAGTTGGGAGGCAACCCAACATTCATATCCTTTTAGTTTACTATTTTTAAACTTGTTCCATGTTTGTTACTCTAGTTTACTGCTTTCTAGCTTCTAGTGTCAACTGCTTACTTTGGTAGCCTTAGATTTCTTTTTAAGATTTAGAGTGTTCTTAGCTTTATTTTGGAAGATCAACCTTGCAAAACTTGCGATGTGATGTCTTTAATTGGGTTGAGAAACTGGCTGAAGAACTAAGTTTGGTGTGGCCACCAGCCCACTTAATTTTGGAACTTACATGACAATAATTTAATTGATCTTAAGAGTAAGCCAAAAATTAAGTTTGGTGTGGCCACCATCATGAAAAATTCCAGTCATGCATCCAAATTGAGCCCAATCAATTGGTATCTTAATGCACCAAGTAATTTGGAGAGATAAATGAAAGATAACTTAAATTGTGTACACATAGTGTGGAAGTGGAAGGGTATACAGAATTAAATTTCTTCCACTCATAATATATACAATAAAGTTTAATCATGAGCACCAGTTACCAAATGTAATGAACTTAAGTTTGGTGTCCAAAAGACACACAATATAAATGGCAATTAATTAGAAGAAAATAAAGCAATCCTTTTATTACTAATGAGAATTTTGTAACTAAAATTTCAGGAAGAGGTAGGGCCCACAAAATATTGATCACTCATCAAGTAAGGGAGTCAAAGTGTACTTCACACTTTGGAACTCACAATCTGAAAAAAGTTGAACCACTTTCAAGTGGCGCTTCTCCCACGCCATGCGCCAATTCCCATTATGAAAATTCAAGTTTGCCATAAATTACATACCCTTCCATACTCTTCTTTCCCACCTTATATATTGCACTCACCCAACCCTCCTCATCACACCATACCCACATATTCCTTCTTTCATCTGAAACCTCTACTCTCCCTTCTATACCTTCTTGTTCTCTTTCTTGATTAGGACAATCAATTCCTAAGTTTAATGTTGAGCAAAATCCTTTTTTCTTTACTCTCTTCTCTTTTTTTCCTCTACCATCTCTTCATTCACCAGTTTCTTGCTCCACAAATGGCACCACCAATAGCCTTTGGATCAAAGAAAAGAAAGACCAAAGAAACATCCTTTGCCTCTTCAAGCTACAATAAGCACAAATTTCTTTCATTCTTCCACCAAAACCAGTTCTTTGGGTGGGTGAGTGAGAGACAAATCATTACAGAGGTTGGCTTCCAATTGGGAAGAGATGAGCATAGAGAAATCACTATTGATATTAATAATAGGGACTGGGCAATCTTTTGCAATCCACCAAAGAATGTGGTGGTGAATTTTGTGAGAGAATTTTATGCCAATGCTATTTTGCAGCCAGGCCAACAGCTCACTTATCTAAGTTTTGTGAGGGGAAAACAATATATTACAGCCCTGAAAATCTAGAAAGGATGTTGAAAGTGACGCGCACAAGATCCTCCTGGAGCTATGAAGAAAGAGTGAAGCAACTTGGTCCCAGATTTGAAGATATTCTGAATGAAATTTGTGTTCTCAACACTGAGTGGATCAAGGACAAAGACGGGAGACCAAGCCACATGAGGAGGAGAGATTTATGTCTTCAAGCTAGAGGATGGCTAGATTTTATGAAGAGATCCCTCAACCCTACCTTCAACAGCTCAGAGGTAACTACAGAAAGGGTAGTGCTAATCTATAGTATTTTCTTCTCTGTTCTTCCGAACAGTTCTAGAAAGGCTTATTTCCAATTCTTTTTGCCTGAGAACTTGTTTGTGCGGGCTCATGTCCGTATTTCCGTACTTTCATTCCTTAATATGCTATTCTCTTTCCTTTCCTTCTTGCTTATTGGAAGGACCGGTGCGCCGGCCCATCTTTAATGTTAATGGACGAAATGTAAGGTAGTCTCAACAAAATTCTGGAGCAACAAATGGTTCAACAGAGGAATCTTGCTGAATTTAGGTCCCTTTATGAGGCTAGAACCACTTCAAGAAGGCAATATGATATAAACACACAAGCGAAGCTGAATCACTTGTATAATGTGGTAGCCACCATGAACCCCAACTTTCTAACATTTATGCATGGAATGGAAGAGCTTAGTGCCAGGCAGGAAGAGATTTTGGCTAAGCACAAGGAGGATGAGAGGACTTTTGTGAAGAGGCTAGGCTTTTGGAAGCCAAAGGACACCCAAGCTGATAAGGAAAAAAAACAGATAAAGGAAAAACAACAAGATAGATAAGGGGGGGTTTCTTACTAGACCTCTAAGATACCTGTTCTTAGCAACCTAGGTCACCGGAAGGGGCTCCCTACTAGACCTTCAAAGAACTTGTCCTTGACAACCTAGATCAGAGGGATGAAAATTGAATCACTCAATTTTCTCCATGCAACAAGCGAAGCAAATCACTCACCTCACTTAATCACACAATAAAAACATGCATAAAGCACTAAGGAAATTTTATTCATGAAAAGTTATGTAAATTGTCTCACCAAAGGTGTTTAAATAGGCACCTAACAAACTAACTAAAAGATAAGATAACTAATTTAAATCAGATTTGATCTTATTGGATTAGATCATATATTTAAATTTTAAAATCCTAAAGATATGATAACTAATTTAAATCAGATTTGATCTTATTAGATTAGATCAGATTTGATTTAAATTTAAAATCCCTAAAAATACTACTAAGCAAATCAGGAGTAATTCAAATCTTTCAACAAACTCTAACAACAAAACAAACTAACTTAAATGCCTAAAAAGTTGAAAATTCATAATAAATTATGCCGCTCATTGAATTTGAAAAGCATTATTGGGCTTCTTGCTGTCCTGACTTAGCCCAATGGGCTTTAAGAGTTGTCGCCCTTTCAGCACCACTGTTTTTGAGACGGACTCTTGGTCTTCTTGATGTCCAAGACTGGCATCGTAAAATTCTTCTAGTATTAAGATCCTTGAATATGACAAGATTACCATTCCGTCCCTTAGCTCTAAGATGACGAAAATGCCCTCATGACCACGTATCATTCTCTCCCTCTTCAAAAAGATTCATCCTCGAATCTTGCATGAGATGCTCTTTGCCCCTCCAAGGAATCCAAACCCAATCTCCAGGTTTAAATACCATTGTTTGATGGCTCTTCTCTATCCACTGAATTGTAGCTATGTCCCTCATGTATGCAAGTTCAATCTTTCCAACCATGGTTTCACCATCTTGTCCAAAGTGTGTAATTTGTCTTTCTTTCTTTTCATCCATATTAATGCCTCCATAATTGACCAGTGAATCTACAATGCCTGGAAAATTTGATATAAAAACACTAGGAATTTTGTGGTTAGATGTATGAGAAACTAAGAACTCTGTGGATTTCAATGAGACTAATGCACTCTTGTCTAAGCTAGAACTTTCTAGATCTCTCTCACAAGTTTGGTTATTGAACTCAGTTTCTTTTTCACTCATTGACTCCTCTCGCTCACTATTTTCATCTTTTCTCTCAAACCCCTTGCTTTCAATCAAACATTGATTCTTTTCACTCAAACACTCAATCTCTTTCTCAATTTCTTTTCTCTCATATTCTTCAAATTGCTCACATCCCAAAGACCCAGTTGAGAAATTCTGCACTGTTAAATCTTCCAAGGACACATCACCCTCTATAGCATACTCAACAAATTCTTCCATCTCTGGCTTTGAAGAAGAATGAAAGATAGGCGTAGAAGAATTTCTCTTGTTATGGCGAGTTATCATTTGTTGCACCTGCTCCTAATCAATGGCCAATTTGACCAAATTGTCCATGGTTGTGTAATGGTAAAGTTGGACTTCATCTGCAAGTTCTTCACGTAATCCAAAGAAAAATCGATCCTTAAGAACCTTAGGATTCCTTTTAATATTAGCCATGTCCATCAAATATAGAAACTCCTTGTGGTACTCCATCACTGATTGTGAGCCTTGTTGTAACGTAAAATTTTTTCCAAAAAATGTATTGTGGTATGATGATGGCACAAACTGCCTCCTCATGATTTTCTTCATCTTCTCTCAGCTACTCATTGGGCACTTTTCGTACCGTCTTCTAGATCTTCCTAATTCAGTCCACCATATACGGGCAGCAATGGAAAAATTGGCTTGTACTAGTTGAACCTTCTTTTCTTCTAAAAGGATGCAATTTGCAAAAATCGATTCTACCTTCCTTTCCCATCTGAAATACGCTTCAGGATCATTCCTCCCTTTGAATGCAGGGATTTAAAACTGAGAACTCTTTTTCGCATATGAGCTTCCTTCATCATCACTATCGTAATACTCAATCATTTTTTATTATTTTTTTTTCAGACACTGACTTAAAGATAGAATAATTGGAAAAACAAAATTAAAAAAAGAAATTTTTTTTCGTTTGACTCTAACGTGAATTTATAGAAATTAAAGAGAGAAAAAAAAAGAGACTAAACAAGACCCATGGAACGTGTAGATAAATAAGAATTTACCTACGACCTGTAACTAATACCAGATGATAAGGAAAAAAACAGATAAAGGAAAAACAACAAGATAGATAAGGGGGTTTCCTACTAGACCTCTAAGTTACCTGTTCTTAGCAACCTAGGTCACCGGAAGGGGCTCCTTACTAGACTTTCAAAGAACTTGTCCTTGACAACCTAGATCAGAGGGACGAAAATTGAATCACTCAATTTTCTCCATGCAAGAAGCGAAGCAAATCACTCACCTCACTTAATCACACAATAAAAACGTGCATAAAGCACTAAGGAAATTTTATTCATCAAAAGTTATGTAAATTGCCTCACCAAAGGTGTTTAATAGGCACCTAACAAACTAACTAAAAGATAAGATAACTAATTTAAATTAGATTTGATCTTATTGGATTAGATCATATTTGATTTAAATTTTAAAATCCTAAAGATATGATTACTAATTTAAATCAGATTTGATCTTATTAGATTAGATCAGATTTGATTTAAATTTAAAATCTCTAAAAATACTACTAAGCAAATCAGGAGTAATTCAAATCATTCAACAAACTCTAACAACAAAACAAACTAACTTAAATGCCTAAAAATTTGAAAATTAATAATAAATTATGCCTCTCATTGAATTTGAAAAGCATTATTAGGCTTCTTGCTGTCCTGACTTAGCCCAATGGGCTTTGTGAGTTGTCACCCTTTCAGCACCACTATTTTTGAGACAGACTATTGGTCTTCTTGATGTCCAAGACTGACATGGTAAAATTATTCTAGTATTCAGATCCTTGAATATGACAAGATTACCATTCCGTCCCTTAGCTCTAAGATGACGAAAATGCTCTCCTGACCACGTACCACAAGCACAAGAAGGAGCCTCTACAAAGAAGAATGGTTATGAGTCCTATAAGAAAAAGGATAAAGGGAAGGGACCAATGCACTGATCAAAGGAGAAGCATCATGACAAGCAAAGGTTGTTGAATCCCATTTCGAAGCTATTTTCTGAATTTATTGCTTAGTAGTTTCTTTTGATATGCTGGATGTTTGTTTTTATGAGTTTTTATGAGTTAATAGTCCTTGTATGAGTTCATAAGTTTTAGTTTTATTTTGAGGAAGAAAATGTTGACTGTTAATTTTTTACAATATCAACAAATTTAGTTTGTTTCCAAAAGGAGTTAATGACGAGTTGCTTGCAAAACAAAATTAAGGAACTATGACTTAAGTGAGCGGAATCAAAGTAAGAGATGAAGAGTAAAGTGTAGAACCATAGAATGAAGTTTGGGAAGTGAATAATTTATAATGAAACAACTAGACATAGAGGACATAACAAGTAGATGCTAAGGATGACCCTTGAATACAAATAGATCCAAGAAGTAGTAAGCATGACCCAAGGCTCTGAGCATCAACTACTAGGAAGAAATTAAAGATACCAATGGCTCAAAGAGCCAAGATCCTAGTAGATGCTTGTGGTAAAGATGTGTCAAGAAAAGAGACCTGAGCAAGTAAATTCTTAGGGGTGTCTCAACACCTGGTACCCTAAAACCAACTGGTTTGGGAGTGCTAATTAAAGGCTTACTTTAAAAGGTCGTCATGAGACAAAATATTTAGAGTCGTGGTCAATCAAGGAAACAAAAGAATAATAAAAGAAGAAAAAGAGCAATCAAAAGAAAAATAAAAAACGTTACTACTTCAAGGTGACAATCAATAGAAAGGGCTCTAAAAACAGGGACATAAAGAGATCCTCAAGGGTCTAAGGGTTTCATTGTAAGATGAAAGCAAATAACCAAGCTCATGCATGATTTGATATTTAGTCTTTATCTCTAATTGTTGATTGCATCCTCTTAAGGGCCAAGTTTCAATCATTTAAAAGAATTCACATTTATTTGCTTGAGGACAAGCAAAAATTAAGTTTGGTGTTGTGATGACTTGCATTATTTACCTCTTTTTCTCATCAAAAAGGCCCATAGAAGTGATTAATTCTCATTCATTTGATACATGTATAAGAGTTATATCATAGGTTTATAAGAATATGCCTTGAAATGAGTTCTTGCTTATTTTCAGGTGAAAAGAGTAACAAAAGAGGAAGAAAACAAGCAAGGATGCTGGGGGTGTGAGTGGGGCATGCCACTTCAAGCAAACTTCAAGATCTATGACTGGGCATGGCATGCCATACATATGAACCAAGAAGGAGTCTTTGAAGAGTTTCAATGGGCGTGGCATGCCAAGGTCAGACGTGGCATGCTAGTTATAATTTCCAGAAGAGAATCCTTGAAGAACTACAATGGGCGTGGCGCGCCAAGGCCAGGATTGGCACGCCAATTATCTTTTTCCAGGGAAGGATGTTGAATGTTTATCATGGCTATGACATGCATTGCTGGATGTGGCATGCTAGTTATGATGTCCAGAGAGGGAACTGCAAGCTCAGCAATGGGCGTGGCACGCCGCTGCTGGGCGTGGCACGCCAGCTCTATTCTCCAAAAGAAGGATGGCTAAGCTTCACTATAGGTGTGGCACACCACTGCTGGGCAAGGCACGCCAGGCATATTTTCCAGAAGAAGGTTCTTCAAGATCAACAATGTGCGTGGCACGCCAGTGATGTTTTCCTGGAAGGGATCTTTAAAGAGTTATCAAGGGCGTGGTAGGCCAAGCTGGGCGTGCAAAACTAGTTCTATCTCCCAAGCTGGGCATGGCACGCCAGGTCGAAGGCGTGGCACACCAGTACAAAAGTCCAGAGGAGAAGGGAAGGAGCAACTTCAACGGGCGTGCCACATGGTACTAGGGGCATGGCACGCCAAGCTTTTGAGCCCACACTACCATCATGGGCGTGGCACGCCAGGACAATTTCTCAGAAGATAAAGGTCAAGACCTCATCAAAGGTGTGCCACTTGAGACTCTGGGCGTGGCACGCCAAGCCAACTATCAATAGGCATGTCAATTGGTGTATGGGGCGTGGCACGCTATCTCACTAGACCAGAAGGGAAAGTTTGTGCACCAACAAGGGGCGTGGCACGCCAGACCTGGGCGTGGCACACCAGACCAACCCTCCAGAAAAGAAAATTGAAGGTTTTAATATGGGCGTGGCACGCCAGGTCTGGGCGTGGTACGCTAGTTCAAATTGCCAGAGAAGAGGATGAACGGCTGCACCATAGGGCGTGGCACTTGAGACTTGGGCGTGGCACGCCAAGTCAACTCACATCATGGGTGTGCCACTTGAGTTTTGGGTGTGGCACACCAAGCCAATCACCAACATGGGTGTGCCACTTCAGAGTTGGGCATGGCACGCCATGCTAAGCCAATGCTCTCGGAGTGGGACGCTGGTGCGTGTGTACACAAAACCCACACTATTTTGTACAACAGCAGCAGTACCAACAAGTTCACTGGGTTATCCAAGTAATACCTGAGCGAGTTAGGGTCAATTCCACGAGGATTGTGGCTTGAACCAAGTTATGGTTGTCTTGCAGGTCTCAGTCAGGCGAAATCAAAGGTTGTTAAGAAGTTAGCTATTAGGAATTATATGCTGGGAATAGAGTTGGGAGTTGGAGTTGCTTTATTTTTCTGAAATAACTCTGATACTATTGTCTTCTTTTCTTGTGAATGATCTTCTTCTATGGTAGGCTATAAGTGATGAAAGCCATTGCACGTGGTCAATGATCTCCTCTGCTACAAGTTGAACACAACCGTGGCCAGTGGTCGTGATATTCAATCTGACGAAGGGTAAAACGCATAGCAGTCTATTCTCTTGGCGATCCTACTCAAAACGCCACAAACAAGGTCTAATCTTCTGGATCAGAGAACGCTTCTTCATTGGAATCTAGCCTAAACCACAAAGACTTTAATCTCCCCGGAGATCGGCTGAACTGGTGTCTCGAGAAGTCTTCAACGAAATCGTGGATTAAGCGTCTGAGAGATGTATAAACATAGCTGTTGGCTTGTGCTTTTCTTCTAGGTACTCACACGAACCCAAGTAGACGTGGGTGTTTGTTAGGCACGTTAGTCTTAATGTGATGAATAGAGCCAATATGTCAGATCATCCTATTCACCACGATGAAGATCGGGATATACATCTTAGAGAAAGATCAAACACGGATCGAAGAAGAAATAATGGTACTTTTTTTAATTCATAGGACACGGCAAGGCTCCTCACCTCAACCTAAAAGGTTTAGAAACTCATACTGAAAGTTAAAAAATGCAAAAACAAAAAAAATGGCAGACCTCCCTCTTCGAGAGGTGTAAAAGGTTCCAAAGAACTTCAAGTGGTCAAAGACTTCTGAATTACATAAAGTTAATTCCTTAAATACTAAACAAATAACTAGTAAGCATAAAACAGTCCATTTAGTGCTAAAATCCACTTCTAGAGCCCACTTGGTGAGTGTTTGGGCTGAGCCTTGATGCATGTGCTACGAGGCTCCTTGGGCGTTGAACGCCAGCTAGGGGGTCCTCTCTAGGCCTTTGGACGCCAGTTTTGGGCCTTCTAATCCGAAGCAAAGTATAAACTATTATATATTTTTGGAAAGCGCCGGAAGTCAGCTTTCCATAGGTATTGAGAGCGCGCCCCATTTGGATTTTTGTAGCTCCAGAAAAGCTCTTCCGAATGTAGGCAGGTCAGATCTGGACAACATTTGCAATGCTTTCTTTGTCTCTGAATCAGACTTCTGCTCTAGCTCCTCAATTTTAGCCAGAAATTACCTGAAATTTCCCAAAACACAAAAACTCATAGTAAAATCCAAAAATGTGATTTTAACACTAAAACCTATAAAAATTAATAAAAACTAAATAAAAACTACTAAAAACTTTATGAAAATGATGTCAAAAAGTGTATAAAATATCCGCTCATCACAACACCAAACTTAAACCGTTTCTTGTCCCCAAGGAACTAAAAACACAGTAGAATAGAAAAGAAAATTAAGATACAATAAGTTTCTAAGTTTCAAAAGAAGCTTAGTGAAAATCAGATGAGGGGGTCTTAGTAGCTTTTTGCTTCTGAATAGTTTTGGCATCTCACTATCCATTGAAATTCAGAGATGTTGGCATCTTTAGGAACTTAGAATCCAGATAATATCATTGACTCTCCTAGTTGAGAATATTTTGATTCTTGAACATAGCTTTTCAGAGTCTTGGCCATGACCTTAAGCACCTTATTTTCCAGTATTACCACCGGATACAATAATGCCACAGACACTTTAACTGGGTGAACCTTTTCAAATTGTGACTCAGCTTTACTAGAGTCCCCAGATAGAGGTGACAAGAGTTCTTAAGCACACTCTATTTGCTTTGGACCTGACTTTAACCGCTCAGTCTCAAGTTTTTCACTTCACACCTTCACGCCACAATCACATGGTTAGGGACAACTTGGTTTAGCCGCTTAGGCCAGGATTTTATTCCTTTGGGCCCTCCTAACCATTAATGCTCAAAGCCTTGGGTCCTTTTACCCTTGCCTTTTGGTTTTAAGGGTTATTGGCTTTTTGCTCTTGTCTTTTGGTTTAAAGAGCTATTGGCTTTTTTTGCATGCTTTTTATTTTTTCTTTCTTTCTATTTTCGCCACTTTTTTTTCCGCATGCAACATTTTTCTTTTTCTTTTTGCTATTTTTTCTTGCTTCAAGAATCAATTTTTAGATTTTTCAGATTATCAATAACACTTTTCCTTTTTTCTTTATTATTTCAAGAGCCAACATTCATAAATTTCAACTTCAAATATGCGCTGTTTATTTCAAAAACTCAGAAAACAAAAGCAAATGACACCATATCAAACTAATGAAACTAATCTTATTTTAAACTTGAAATTCATGCATCTCTCAGTTCTTTTCAATTAAAAGTTTTTATTTAAGCAAGATGAGAGATATAATAAATATTTTACAACTTGAAGAAATCAAATGCAAATGATCAAACAACTAGAACAAGAACAAATAATAAACAGACAAAAAACAGAAAAATAAAACAGAAAGAGGTGTAAAAGAGAACGAATCCACCTGAATGATGATTGCTACTACTCCTCCTTAAGGATCCAATGTAATGCTTGGTCTCTTCTATGTCACTCCTTTGTCTTTGTTGAGGCGGCTGCACAGGCTCATGTATGTGCATGCTCTCTAGTTTGCTCCATCCTCTTCTACTAAACTTAAGAGTGGTAAAAGTCACAAAGCAGATCTTTTAAAACACCAAACTTAAGAGTTTTTCTCATCCTCGAGCAAATATGATCAATGGGAAAGAAGAAAGTGGGGTAGGTGGAGTGGTGCACGAAATTGTGATCACTACAACTTCGCACAACTAACCAGCAAGTGCACTGGGTCGTCCAAGTAATACCTTACGTGAGTAAGGGTCGATCCCACGGAGATTGTTGGTATGAAGCAAGCTATGGTCACCTTGTAAATCACAGTCAGGCAGACTCAAATGGGTATGATGATAAACAAATAAAGCATAAAGATAAAGATAGAGATACTTATGTATATCATTGGTGTAAGAGCTTCAGACAAGCGTATGAAGATGCCTTCCCTTCCGTCTCTCTGCTTTCCTACTGCCTTCATCCAATCCTTCTTACTCCTTTCCATGGCAAGCTCGTGTAGGGTTTCACCATTGTTAGTGGCTACCTCCCATCCTCTCAGTGAAAATACGTCCCTGATGCTCTGTCACAGCATAGGCTAATCATCTGTCGGTTCTCGTTCAGGCCGGAATAGAATCCATTGATTCTTTCACGTCTGTCACTAACGCCCTAGCCTGCTAGGAGTTTGAAGCACGTCACAGTCATTCAATCATTGAATCCTACTCAGAATACCACAGACAAGGTTTAGACCTTCCGGATTCTCTTGAATGCCGCCATCAGGTCCTGCCTATACCACGAAGATTCCGATTAAAGAATCCAAGAGATATTCACTAGAGCCTTGGTTGCTTGTAGAACAAAAGTGGTTGTCAGTCACCTTGTTCATAAGTGAGAATGATGATGAGTGTCACGGATCATCACCTTCATCAAGTTGGAGAACAAGTGATATCTTAGAACAAGAACAAGCGGAATTGAATGGAAGAACAACAGTAATTGCATTAATACTCGAGGTATAGCAGAGCTCCACACCTTAATCTATGGTGTGTAGAAACTCCACCGTTGAAAATACATAAGAACAAGGTCTAGGCATGGCCGTGAGGCCAGCCTCCCAATGATCTAAGAACTAGATGTCCAAAGATGAAAATACAATAGTAAAAGGTTCTATATATAGAAAACTAGTAGCCTAGAGTGTACAGAGATGAGTAAATGACATAAAAATCCACTTCCGGGCCCACTTGGTGTGTGCTTGGGCTGAGCAATGAAGCAATTTCGTGTAGAGACTCTTCTTGGAGTTAAACGCCAACTTTTATGGCAGTTTGGGCGTTTAACTCCCAATTAGGTGCCAGTTCCGGCGTTTAACGCTGGAATTTCTTGAGGTGACTTTGAACGCCGGTTTGGGCCATCAAATCTTGGGCAAAGTATGGACTATCATATATTGCTGGAAAGCCCAAGATGTCTACTTTCCAACGCCGTTGAGAGCGCGTCAATTGGGCTTCTGTAGCTCCAGAAAATCCACTTCGAGTGCAGGGAGGTCAGAATCCAACAGCATCTGCAGTCCTTTTGAGTCTCTGGATCAGATTTTTGCTCAGATCCCCCAATTTCAGCCAGAAAATACCTGAAATCACAGAAAAACACACAAACTCATAGTAAAGTCCAGAAAAGTGAATTTTAACTAAAAACTAATAAAAATATAATAAAAACTAACTAAAAGATACTAAAAACATACTAAAAACAATGCCAAAAAGCGTATAAATTATCCGCTCATCACAACACCAAACTTAAATTGTTGCTTGTCCCCAAGCAACTAAAAATCAAATAAGATAAAAAGAAGAGAATATACTATAGACTCCAAATTATCAATGAAACTTAGCTCCAAATTAGATGAGCGAGACTAGTAGCTTTTTGCCTCCAAACAGTTTTGGCATCTCACTTTATCCTCTGAGGTTCAGAATGATTGGCTTCTTTAGGAACTCAGAATCCGGATAGTGTTATTGATTCTCTTAGTTAAGTATGATGATTCTTGAACACAGCTACTTTATGAGTCTTGGCCGTGGCCCAAGGCACTCTGTCTTCCAGTATTACCACCGGATACATACATGCCACAGACACATAATTGGGTGAACCTTTTCAGATTGTGACTCAGCTTTGCTAAAGTCCCCAATTAGAGGTGTCCAGGGTTCTTAAGCACACTCTTATTGCCTTGGATCACAACTTTATTTCTTTCTTTTTCTTTCTTTTTCTCTTTCTCCCTTTTTTTTTCGTTTTTCTCCTTCTTTTTCTCTTTTTTTTTTTTGTATTCACTGCTTTTTCTTGCTTCAAGAATCATTTTTATGATTTTTCAGATCCTCAGTAACATGTCTCCTTTTTCATCATTCTTTCAAGAGCCAACAATTTTAACATTCATGAACCACAAATTCAAAAGACATATGCACTGTTTAAGCATACATTCAGAAAACAACAAGTATTGTCACCACATCAAACTAATTAAGCTAGTTTTAAAGATGAATTTGAAATCCTGTACTTCTTGTTCTTTTGTGATAAAAATAGTTTTCATTTAAGAAAGGTGATGGATTCATATTCATAGCTTTAAGGCATAGACACTAAGACACTAATGATCATAAGACACAAACATGGATAAACATAAAGCACTAAAATTCGAAAAACAGAAGAATAAAGAACAAGGAGATTAAAGAACGGGTCCACCTTAGTGATGGCGGCTCTTTCTTCTTCTTGAAGATCCTATGGAGTGCTTGAGCTCCTCAATGTCTCTTCCTTGTCTTTGTTGCTCCTCTCTCATGATTCTTTGATCTTCTCTAATTTCATGGAGGATGATGGAGTGTTCTTGGTGCTCCACCCTTAGTTGTCCCATGTTGGAACTCAATTCTCCTAGGGAGGTGTTTAGTTGCTCCCAATAGTCTTGTGGAGGAAGGTGCATCCCTTGAGGCATCTCAGGGATCTCTTGATGAGAGGGGTCTCTTGTTTGCTCCATCCTTTTCTTAGTGATGGGCTTGAGGTCATGCCTTCTCAGTTGAACCGGCTTTGGATGCCATAAATGATTATGGAAAAAGTAAAAGCAATGCTTTTACCACACCAAACTTAAAAGGTTTGCTCGTCCTCGAGCAAAAGAAGAAAGAAGAGAGTAGAAGAAGAAGAAATGGAGGAGAGGGAGATGGCTCTGTGTTAGGATGAAGGGGTGAAGAAGAGAGAGAGAATGGTGGGGTTGGTGGGGATCTTGTGGGGTCCACAGATCCTGAGGTGTCAAGGAAAAGTCATCCCTGCACCAAATGGCATCAAAATCCACGTTTTGAGCCATTTCTGGCGTTAAACGCCGGGCTGATGCCCATTCCTGGCGTTTAACGCCAGGTTCTTGCCCTTTTCTGGCGTTTAACGCCAGTCTGGTGCCCCTTTCTGGCGTTAAACGCCCAGAATGGTGCCAGACTGGGCGTTAAACGCCCAACTGCTAGCCTCACTGGCGTTTAAACGCCAGTGAGTTCTTCCTCCAGGGTGTGCTGTTTTTCTTCCTGTTTTTCATTCTGTTTTTGCTTTTTCAATGGATTTTGTGACTTCTTATGATCATCAACCTACAAAAAACATAAAATAACAAAAGAAAATAGTTAATTATAAAACATTGGGTTGCCTCCCAACAAGCGCTTCTTTAATGTCAGTAGCTTGACAGATGGCTCTCATGGAGCCTCACAAATGATCAGAGCAATGTTGGAACCTCCCAACACCAAACTTAGAGTTTGAATGTGGGGGTTCAACACCAAACTTAGAGTTTGGTTGTGGCCTCCCAACACCAAACTTAGAGTTTGACTGTGGGGGCTCTGTTTGTCTCTGATTTGAGAGAAGCTCTTCATGCTTCTTCTCCATGGTGACAGAGGGATATCCTTGAGCCTTAAACACAAAGGATTCTTCATTCACTTGAATGATCAACTCTCCTCCATCAACATCAATCACAGCTTTTGCTGTGGCTAGGAAGGGTCTGCCAAGGATGATGGTTTCGTCCATGCACTTCCCAGTCTCTAGGACTATGAAATCAGTAGGGATGTAATGGTCTTCAACCTTCACCAAAACATTCTCTACAAGTCCATGAGCTTGTTTTCTTGAGTTGTCTGCCATCTCTAGTGAGATTCTTGCAGCTTGTACCTCAAGATCCCTAGCTTCTCCATTACAGAGAGAGGCATGAGGTTTACACTTGACCCTAAGTCACACAGGGCCTTCTTGAAGGTCATGGTGCCTATGGTACAAGGTATGGAAAACCTTCCAGGATCTTGTCTCTTTTGAGGTAATTTCTGCCTAGACAAGTCATCCAGTTTTTTGGTGAGCAAGGGAGGTTCATCTTCCCAAGTCTCATTTCCAAATAACTTGTCATTTAGTTTCATGATTGCTCCAAGGTATTTAGCAACTTGCTCTTCAGTGACATACTCCTCCTCTTCAGAGGAAGAATACTCATCAGAGCTCATGAAAGGCAGAAGTAAGTCCAATGGAATCTCTATGGTCTCATTTTGAGCCTCAGATTCCCATGGTTCCTCATTGGGGAACTCAGAGGAGATTGGTGCACGCCCATTGAGGTCTTCCTCAGTGGCGTCCACCTCTTCTCTTTCCTCTCCAAATTTGGCCATGTTGATGGTCTTGCACTCTCCTTTTGGATTTTCTTCTGTATTGCTTGGAAGAGTACTTGGAGGGAGTTCAGTAACTTTCTTGCTCAGCTGTCCCACTTGTGCCTCCAAGTTCCTAATGGAGGACCTTGTTTCAGTCATGAGACTTTGAGTGGTTTTGATTAGATCAGAGACCATGGTTGCTAAGTCAGAGGGGTTCTGCTTAGAATTCTCTGTCTGTTGCTGAGAAGATGATGGAAAAGGCTTGCCATTGCTACACCTGTTTCTTCCACCATTATTGTTGTTGAAACCTTGTTGAGGTTTCTCTTGATTCTTCCATGAGAAATTTGGGTGATTTCTCCATGAAGAATTATAGGTGTTTCCATAGGGTTCTCCTAGGTAATTCACCTCTTCCATTGAAGGGTTCTCAGGATCATAAGCTTCTTCTTCAGATGAAGCATCCTTAGTACTGCTTGGTGCATTTTGCATTCCAGACAGACTTTGAGAAATCAAATTGACTTGTTGAGTCAATATTTTATTCTGAGCCAAAATGGCATTCAGAGTATCAATCTCAAGAACTCCTTTCTTCTGACTTGTCCCATTGTTCACAGGATTCCTTTCAGAAGTGTACATGAATTAGTTATTTGCAACCATTTCAATTAGCTCTTGAGCTTCTGTAGGCGTCTTCTTCAGATGAAGAGATCCTCCAGCAGAGCTATCCAAGGACATCTTAGATAGTTCAGAGAGACCATCATAGAAAATACCTATGATGCTCCATTCAGAAAGCATGTCAGAAGGACATTTTCTGATCAATTGTTTGTATCTTTCCCAAGTTTCATAGAGGGATTCTCCATCCTTCTGTCTGAAGGTTTGGACTTCCACTCTAAGCTTACTCCATCTTTGAGGTGGAAAGAACTTTGCCAAGAAGGCATTGACTAGCTTTTCCCAAGAGTCCAGGCTTTCTTTAGGTTGAGAGTCCAACCATATTCTAGCTCTGTCTCTTACAGCAAAAGGGAATAGCATCAGTCTATAGACCTCAGGGTCAACCCCATTAGTCTTGACTGTGTCACAGATTTGCAAGAATTCAGCTAAGAACTGATGAGGATCTTCCATTGGAAGTCCATGGAACTTGCAATTCTGTTACATTAGAGAAACTAATTGAGGCTTAAGCTCAAAGTTGTTTGCTCCAATGGCAGGGATAGAGATGCTTCTCCCATAGAAATCAGGAGTAGGTGCAGTGAAGTCACCCAGCACCTTCCTTGCATTGTTGGCATTGTTGTTGTTTTCGGCTGCCATGGGTTCTTCTTCTTTGAAGAATTCGGTCAGGTCCTCAACAGAAAGTTGTGCCTTAGCTTCTCTTAGCTTCCGCTTCAAGGTCCTTTCAGGTTCAGGGTCAGCTTCAACAAGAATGCCTTTGTCTTTGTTCCTGCTCATATGAAAGAGAAGAAAACAAGAAAATATGGAATCCTCTATGTCACAGTATAGAGATTCCTTGATGTGTCAGAGGAAAAGAAAAGTAGAAGACAGAAGTAGAAAATTCGAACTTATCAAAGAAGATGGAGTTCGAATTTTGTATTAAGGGATAGTGTTAGTCCAAAAGTAGAAGGATGTGAGAAGAAGGGAAGTAATTTTCGAAAATTAAGTAAAAGATTTTGAAAACATTTTGAAAAACACTTAATTGATTTTCGAAAATAAGAGTGAAAAAGAAATCAAGTGATTTTTGAAAAAGATTTTGAAATTAGAAATCAAAAAGAGTTGATTGAAAACCAGTTTGAAAAAGATGTGATTAAAAAGATATGATTTGAAAACAATTTTAAAAAAGATATGATTTGAAAACAATTTTAAAAAGATATGATTTGAAAACAATTTGAAAAGATATGATTTTAAAAATTAATGACTTGCCTAACAAGAAAAGATATGATTCAAACATAAAACCTTCCTCAACAGAAAAGGCAAAAAATGTTCAATCAAATCATTAATTGTTAGTAAGTATCTTTAAAAAGGAAGGAAATTAATTTTGAAAACATTTGATTGAAAAGATATGATTTGAAAAAGATTTGATTTTGAAAAACTTTGAAAACTTGAAAAAAATTGATTTTGAAAACAAAATCTTCCCCCTTGTGCCATCCTGGCGTTAAACGCCCAGAATGGTGCACATTCTGGCGTTTAACGCCCAAACTACTACCCTTTTGGGCGTTAAACGCCCAACCAGGCACCCTGGCTGGCGTTTAAACGCCAGTCTGTCTTCTTCACTGGGCATTTTTGAATGCCCAGCTTTTTCTGTGTGATTCCTCTGCAGTATGTTCTGAATCTTCAATTCTCTGTATTATTGACTTGAAAAGACACAAATAAAAAATATTTTTGGATTTTTAATAATGAGGAATAATCAAAATGCAACTAAAATCAAATAACAATGCATGCAAGACACCAAACTTAGCAGTTTGTATACTACTGACACTAACAAGATGAGAATGCATATGAGGAACAACAAAACACTCAAGTCAATAGAATTCAAAGATCAAAACAAGGAAATCATCAAGAACAACTTGAAGGTTAGTGAAGACACATGCATAAATTCGAAAAATGCAAGAAAACCAGAAACATGCAATTGATACTAAACTTAAGATGAGACTCTAGACTCAAACAAGAAATATTTTTTTTTTGGTTTTTATGATTTTGTAAATTTTTTTGTGCTTTTTCGAAAATTAAGTGAAAAGGAAAATAAAGGTATCAAAATTCTTAATGAGAATTCCAGGAATCATGCAATGTTAGTCTAAAGCTTTAGTCTAAAGGAATTAGACATGGCCGGCCAAGCTTCAGCAGGACATTGCATTCAAGAGCTAAATTGATGAGAATCAATCAGCCTTGGTGATGATAAGAACATCACCTTGAAACACTAGAATTCATTCTTAAGAACTCTGAAGAAAAATACCTAATCTAAGCAACAAGATGAACCGTCAGTTGTCCATACACAAGAACAATCCCCGGCAACGGCGCCAAAAACTTGGTGCACAAAATTGTGATCACTACAACTTCGCACAACTAACCAGCAAGTGCACTGGGTCGTCCAAGTAATACCTTACGTGAGTAAGGGTCGATCCCACGGAGATTGTTGGTATGAAGCAAGCTATGGTCACCTTGTAAATCTCAGTCAGGCAGACTCAAATGGGTATGATGATAAACGAATAAAGCATAAAGATAAAGATAGAGATACTTATGTATATCATTGGTGTAAGAGCTTCAGACAAGCGTATGAAGATGCCTTCCCTTCCGTCTCTCTGCTTTCCTACTGCCTTCATCCAATCCTTCTTACTCCTTTCCATGGCAAGCTCGTGTAGGGTTTCACCATTGTCAGTGGCTACCTCCCATCCTCTCAGTGAAAATACGTCCCTGATGCTCTGTCACAACATAGGCTAATCATCTGTCGGTTCTCGTTCAGGCCGGAATAGAATCCATTGATTCTTTTGCGTCTGTCACTAACGCCCTAGCCTGCTAGGAGTTTGAAGCACGTCACAGTCATTCAATCATTGAATCCTACTCAGAATACCACAGACAAGGTTTAGACCTTCCGGATTCTCTTGAATGCCGCCATCAGGTCCTGCCTATACCACGAAGATTCCGATTAAAGAATCCAAGAGATATTCACTAGAGCCTTGGTTGCTTGTAGAACAAAAGTGGTTGTCAGTCACCTTGTTCATAAGTGAGAATGATGATGAGTGTCACGGATCATCACATTCATCAAGTTGGAGAACAAGTGATATCTTAGAACAAGAACAAGCGGAATTGAATGGAAGAACAACAGTAATTGCATTAATACTCGAGGTACAGCAGAGCTCCACACCTTAATCTATGGTGTGTAGAAACTCCACCGTTGAAAATACATAAGAACAAGGTCTAGGCATGGCCGTGAGGCCAGCCTCCCAATGATCTAAGAACTAGATGTCCAAAGATGAAAATACAATAGTAAAAGGTTCTATATATAGAAAACTAGTAGCCTAGGGTGTACAGAGATGAGTAAATGACATAAAAATCCACTTCCGGGCCCACTTGGTGTGTGCTTGGGCTGAGCAATGAAGCAATTTCGTGTAGAGACTCTTCTTGGAGTTAAACGCCAGCTTTTATGCCAGTTTGGGCGTTTAACTCCCAATTAGGTGCCAGTTCCGGCGTTTAACGCTGGAATTTCTTGAGGTGACTTTGAACGCCGGTTTGGGCCATCAAATCTTGGACAAAGTATGGACTATCATATATTGCTGGAAAGCCCAGGATGTCTACTTTCCAACGCCGTTGAGAGCGCACCAATTGGGCTTCTGTAGCTCCAGAAAATCCACTTCGAGTGCAGGGACGTCAGAATCCAACAGCATCTGCAGTCCTTTTGAGTCTCTGGATCAGATTTTTGCTCAGATTCCCCAATTTCAGCCAGAAAATACCTGAAATCACAGAAAAACACACAAACTCATAGTAAAGTCCAGAAAAGTGAATTTTAACTAAAAACTAATAAAAATATAATAAAAACTAACTAAAAGATACTAAAAACATACTAAAAACAATGCCAAAAAGCGTATAAATTATCCGCTCATCATGGAGCTTCCGTGGGACCTCTTGGTCCTGAGAGGCTAGGGAATTCCAGATTCCCTACTTTCTTACACAGGCGTTTGGACGCCCAGGGGCTGCTCTCTGACTGGCATTCAACGCCAACAATGCTCCCATCTTGGGGCGTTGAATGCCCACCAGGCCTTCCTAGCTGGCATTCAACTTTGACACTTTATTTGGAGTATTCTATTTTCACTATTGTGAATCCTGTCTCTTGACTGATGCACATGATCATGACTCTAACAACCGAAAGGAAAAACAAAATGAAAATAAAATAAATAAGGTTGAGTAAAGTTGGGTTGCCTCCCAACAAGTGCTCTTTTAAAGTCACTAGCTTGACCTTTAGCTCCTTATGGAGGTGAGTATAGGCTCAGATTTTCGTCCTTGACAATGAATTTTCTGCCTGTCCTCCCATGAATGAGCTCTACATGCTCTAGAGATAGGAGATGGCTCACTGTGTGTGGTAAGACTAGCTTCTTGGTGAAGAAAACTCTCATTCCATGTGAGAGGCCTTCGGTTGGGACTTTCTTATCCTTCCAGCCTTTAGGTACTTTCTTCTTAGTACCTTTGTGCTTAGAGCTTGTTAAGGACTGCCCAACACCAAACTTAGAATTGATGTTTGGGTGCTTTGTAGAGCTCTGCACAGGAAGAGAGGGTTGGCACACTAGGTGTTGCACAGTTGTCTCTCTTTTAGAGGGAGAACGGGGGTGAGGCATCTTGATTAAGATATGATCCTCTCCTAACTTTAGGGTTAGTTCTCCTTTAGCCACATCAATGATAGCATTGGCTGTGGCTAGGAAAGGTCTTCCAAGGATGACACAGTCATCCTCATCATCTTCAATGTCTAGGACTATGAAGTTTGCAAGGATGTAATGGTTTTCAACTTTAACCAATACATCCTCCACTAAGCCGTATGGCTTCTTCATGGTCTTGTCTACCATCTCTAAAGAGACATGTGCATCTTGTACCTCAAGTATGCCTAACATCTCCATTACAAAGTGTGGCATGATGTTAATGCTTGACCCTAGGTAACACAGAGCCTTATCAAAGGTCATAGTGCCTATGGTGCAAGGAATCAGAAAGCGTCCAGGATCTAGAAGCTTCTGAGGTAGCTCTTGCTGAACCAAAGCATGGAGTTCTTTGGTAAGAAGTGGAGGTTTTTCCTCCAGAGGCTTTGTACTAAATAGCTTAGCATTCAGCCTTATAAGAGCTCCTAGGTACCGAGCAACTTGCTCTTTCCTTGTGTCTTTGATAAACCACAATTTTATGATTTATATTGTGTTTAATTGACTGGTTTTTATCAAATTCTTGCCCACTTATTCATATGATTTGCATGATTTTACAATTCCTTCCCAAAATTATTCCATGGTTGAAAACCTGCTTCCTAGATATCTTTTTTATTGTGCATTTTAATTCTCCTTTATACCATTCGATGTCGTGATCCGTGTGTTAAGTGTTTCAGGCTCCATAGGGCAGGAATGGCTTAGAGAATGGAGAGGAAGCTTGTAAAAAGGGAAGGGGCATAAGAAATAAAGGAGACAACCAGCGAACAGCGACGCGCATGCATGGATGACGCGTTCGCGCGATTTGGACAAAATCACAACGACGCGTACACGTGCTTGACACGTACGCGTGGATTGGAGTTCGCGCAAACGACGCAAGCGCATGCCTAACGTGCACACGCGGAAAGGAAAATCGTCAAATGACACGAACGCGTGATCGATGCGTACGCGTGACATGCGCGATCTGCAAAAAAAATCAGAAAATGCTGGGGGCGATTTAGGGCCGTGTTTTGACCCAGTTTTCGGCCCAGAAACACAGAATAAAGCCAGGAAACATGCAGAGACTCGGGAGACAATACTTATCATTCATTCATAATTCACAACTTTAGTTTTTAGATGTAGTTTTAGAGAGAGACGGGCTATCTCCTCTCTCTTAGGATTTAGGATTAGGATTCCTCTTAAAGGATTTAGAATTTCTTCTTCTCAATTTCCAGGTTCAATGTTTCTTTTATTTATTTTCCCAATTTAATTTATGAACTTTTCCATGTTAGATTTGATTTCTTTTATTAATGCAATTTGAGGTATTTCAGATATATGATTTTTATTTAGCTTTCTATATTCTCGGCTTTGGCTGAGTAAATAGAGACTTTTGAGTTATCAAACTCTTTTGTTGATTGATAATTGGAAGTTTCTAATTGACTTGAATTCCACTAACTCTAGTCTTTTTTTGGGAATTGACTAGGACTTGAGGATTCATATTGATTTATCCACTTGACTTACCTTCATAGTTAGAGGTTGACTAAGTGGGAGCAACGAGCAATTCTCATTACAATTGATAAGGATAACTAGGATAGGACTTCTAATTTTCATACCTTTCCAAGAGTTTTCTTAATTATTAATTTATTTTTCCTGTCATTTAAATTACTTGTTCCTTATTTCAAAAACCCAAAATAAAATATATCTTTTTCCATAACCAATAATAAATCATACTTTCCTGCAATTTCTTGAGATGACAACCCGAGGTTTAAATACTTCGGTTATAAATTTTATTGGGTTTTGTTACTTGTGACAACTAAACTTTTGTACGAAAGGGATTCCTTGCCGGTTTAGAAGCTATACTTGCAACGAGGATTTATTTGTGAAAATTCTAGACCGCGCAGGAATTTAGTCTGTTAAAAATGGCGCCATTGCCGGGGAATCGCAAACGTGTGCCTTATTATTTGTTATTGTAAATATTTTCTTTTTCTTGTTTAATTATTTTTGTTTTTGTTTTTAATTTTTATTAGTTACTATGAGTTCTCACCCCCATCGCTTTGAGTTTGGTTCTAATAGTGTTGAAAGGGATGGAAGCTATAACAGGAACATGCATCAAGGTCAAAACAATCAAAGATGGACGGAGCCACGAGGATCTGATCAACCCTTTAGGCAACAACACCCTCCAAGATACCATGGACCACGACCATTCCAGAATGCATGTCAAGACAGTAGTTATGGTGGACCTTTTCGTGACAACCAACACCCACCATATTACTATGGTCAAGAGCCATTCCGAGGTGTATACCAAGATGACAGATATAGTGGACCCCCTGTGGCTACCAACAAGCCCCATCATATGCCTATGAACTACCTTCTCAACACAGCTTTGAACCACCACACCGAGAAGCCCCTTACCATCATTCACCTCCATATGACCTAACCTATATCCATACCAATTCCAATCCAATTACTGCCAAGAACCACCACTTCCCTATGCTCCATATCCATATCCATCAACCTAGGAATCTATCAAGGAACGTCTCAAGAAAATAGTAGAAAAATTTCATGCAACCCTTCACCAATTTAATCAAGTGATAAATCGATTATCTCCCCGATGTTTGGACACTCAATGAACTCCCATGGCTCCATGTGGACAATCTAATGAAGAACGTAGCATGAAGGAGATACTAAAAACTCTAGTAGACAATATGGAGCATGACTTTGTACTGGAACAAGTGGAGAAAGCTGTCATTATAAAAGAAGAAGAGTTGGTTGAAGACTTAGGAGACGCTGAACCTCCTTGGGAATCCAGAATTGAGGAGAATTCCGTCAAGAAATTTGCGATCGATGCTAAGGAGGAGAGTGCACAACCCCCAAAGCAGGTATCTTATGAAGAACTGGACGGAACAACTCAAGAAGCAGGTTTCCTTGATGATGATAATTTCAAGTCAAGTTCTCCTAGTAATGAACTTGCATCCGCAAGTGAATTCTTTGAGAAAGAAGAATCTTCCCCAAGTGAATACGAAGATGATGTGATGTATGGAAAACGATTCAACACAAAACTCACCGGCAAGTGTACCGGGTCGCATCAAGTAATAAAACTCACAGGAGTGAGGTCGATCCCACAGGGATTGAAGGTTTGAGCAATTTTAGTTTAGTGGTTGATTTAGTCAAGCGAATCAAGTATTGGTTGAGTGATTTTGTATCTAACAGTAAGTAAATAGCAGAAAATGTAAAGGGAGAGGGATAAATTGCAGAAATTAAAGAGAACTGAAAGTAAAGGTGCTGAATCTTAAAGAACAAGAAATTAAAATGACTGAAACTTAAAGTGCAAGAAATGTAAATTACAGTAACTGAAAGTGCAAGAAATATAAATTGCTTGAATGGAAAAAGGGATTTGAGGACTGGGAATTCAGAATTTAAGCAAGGGAAATTAAATTGCAGTAATTAATAAAGCAGAAGATTAAATTGGAAGTAACTGGAATTCAAACAGGAAGTGAGAATGTAATTTCAGCAGTGGTTCAACAGAAGAACCAAAAAAAAAATTGGGTCTCAGGACTCCAGAGACTAGATAGCAAAGTCTAGATCTCAATTGCCTTCCCAGATCCAAGTTCACAAAGCAATTAACAAGAAATTAAAGATGAAGCAGTAAAGGAAATTGGATTCAACTCAATTATGCAGAAGGCAAATTAAAGAGATCTTGAATGGAGATTGAGACAGAAATTCCTCAATTTTTCACACCCAAGACTCAAACGAGAAAAGTAAAAAGTGCTCAAGCAAGAACGAGGAAGAAGAGAGATCAATTCTCCTTCCTAATTCTCTAAGATCTCAGTTCAAATCTCTCAATGAAGTCTCCGAATGTAAAAATTCAAAAATAAAAAAAGGTCCTAATTACATCAAACTATCTCCTATTTATACACTTTCTATTCTTGGATTTTGGAATTTGGATGGGCTTTTGATTTGGTGAAGAAATGAATTAAATTGGATTTTTAATCCAATTTTCAGTCCATGAGAAAGTAGCTTCCAGGAGGCTGCCCTGCCCTTGTGGAGGGCAGAGCAGGAAATGGTGCATGCGGCCTCATTGCGTGCGCTTGGTGCGTGTTTAAGATGCTGCCTTGCCCTTATGGAGGGCAGGGCAGTGTTGCCATGGTGCGCTTAGTGCTGCCCGCGCGTGCGTGCTGCTGGCCGAGTGCTCATGTCCTGGCCGTGCCAAAATGCTGCGCCATGCACCAAGAAATGCTGCCTTGCCCTTGTGGAGGGCAGGGCAATGTTGCCAATGGTGAAGTCCCAAGTTTGAAACTCGGTGGAGCCACACGCTGCTCCTTTTTCCTTGGTTTTCTTGGCACCAAAATAACGCCTAGTTCCTTGCTTCCTCATGGTGCTGTGTTCGATTCTTGGAGATTGAAAGCAAGCCAATTTTTGCTTGTTTTCCTTGTATTTGAGCGCTACTCCTTTCCTCCTTGATCTTTGGTTCGAAACCCATAGGAAACACTAGGAAGCAATTTCCTTTGAATTTCTCTTGGATGAATCCCGATATTGCTCTTGAGGAGGGCAGGGCAGAGTTTTTGTTTACTTTGGTCCTTGGCATAGAATTGTGCTCTGCCCTTATTGTGGGCAGGGCAGTGATGCTTTTAAGGCTTGGTTCATTATGCTGCTCTCCTGGAGGGCAGTGTGCTCTTGTGGAGGGTGGTGTTTGCTTCCTCCTTCTATGTTGCACCACACTTCTCATCTCTTGGCCACACTTCTTAAGCCACGTTTTTCTTCTTTTCTTCCTTTCTTCACCTACAAGAAACCAAAACAACCAATTAAAGTATCTCTAAACTCATAAGGTTTATAATTCATTAAAAATTAATAAATTTTAGCTCAAACCTCATGATTTAGCATCAATTTAATGGTGGTTGTTTGATTTAAAGAAGTCATGCATTTTCATTCCAAATTACTTACTTAGGATGCAAGAAAGTGCATAAAGACTAATGAGACAAGTGAAATTAGCTTGAAAAATGGGTATATGATGACTTGTCATCACAGCACCAAACTTAAATCTTGCTTGTCCCCAAGCAAGCATCAAAACTAAGAGAAAATGAAATGAACAAGAAGAGAAAACATATCCTTATTAGGCATATAGCAGAATTTGATTCATGGAGTTTTTATGCAGACAATGACAACTCAAGTTATTGTTTGCTGTTACATAATATACGTTTTTCCTCAAAGGCTTACTAAACTTGCTGTTATAAGGTTTACTCTTTACTTGCTCCCTTGCTAACTTTTCTTTTCTCATTTTGCTTAACAAGCTTATTATTCTTTGAAGGCTTGGTGTCTAATGTTGCAGTAGTAGCCTTTGGCTTTATTTTTACTCAACATCTTTCCACCAGAGACACATGGCTCACTATTTCCTCCTAGGATCATTGATGCCCAGCATCTCTTTGGATAACTAAATGTTCTGTATCTAGGTTGCTCTTTATTGTGGACTTTCAATTGGCCATCCCAAATCAGTTGATCTAAGTGATCGGGTTTTGAAATACCGCTCAGAATTTACTTGTCCAAGCATATCCTAGTACAAGAACACCACAGGCATGTGTCCTAGGTCCAAGCTATTGGTGTCCAGCCTTTATTCTTTGTTTTTCTTGCCACATTGGCTTTTTCTACTTCCTTTTCTTTCTGTTTTATTTTTGCTCTCAAGGGATTTTTCTTCACTCATAGGAACCTTTATAACAGCAAGCTAGCTCACACTTCAATGAAAATGACATTATGCAGTAATTATTTCATGAGTTATGCATTTAATCAAACACATACACCACCATTAACTTCCATTCTAACTTATGCAACATTGGATATTTACTTTCCATTTCAAAACAATTCTCTTTTATTCAAGCATATGGGAAACAAAACAAAATTCAGCTAGGTGATGAATGACAAGCATCATGCAGATCAGCATTCTTATCAAACAATTTCACTTGCAGCTAGATAAACACTTTAACAGGACATACAATGGTTCCCAGTTTCAAAACACTTCATAGCAGCAAGGATTAAGTTTAGATACAACCTTTGAAGTTGCACCCCTTTGATTCTTCCTTCTGTTATATCCCCTTTGAGTTAAGATGCACAATATCTTTAATGGCTGGCTATTGTCCTGCATAGTTCTCAAAGGTTTCTTGCTTCTCAAGCCTTTGTGCAATTGGTTAGTCTAAAAATGATTATGGCTTTTTGAACTTACTTTGGTGTATGAACACCAAACTTAGTCCCTTGCCACTAGTTTTCATGCATCTACTTGACCATATATGAAACCTTGTGTCCTTGCTAAAGGTTATGGAATTAAAACTAGAAAGCAGTTAAATAGTTGGATAATTTGTTTGATTGCTTGGAGCTAGCATTATGCAAGAGGTGAGAATGTGCTTTTAAATGTGGTTTTTGGTGGAACACCAAACTTAGAATCTTTCATTCTCAATTAAATTGTTTTGGTGTGCAACACCAAACTTAGCTCCTTGCAATGCATACCAATTATTCAACATTTTTATTGAAAAAGCTATGAAAAGAAAAATACCTCAGGTTGGGTTGCCTCCCAACAAGCGCTTCTTTATTGTCACTAGCTTGACATCCTCTATTCTGTTGATCATGAAAATTGAAGATCACAGTGCCTTAGCTTGTCTTTCTTTACCGTGAACTTCCTTCCGGTTTCCTCTTTGATGACCTCTATGAGTTCCTGTGGAAGGATCTTAGTCACAGTATAGTGATCAGTCAGCTGTGGAGACACCTTCATGGTTTGAATGTTTATCATTACTTTATCCCCTAGTAAAAATTTCTCAGTAGGGATTTTTTGATCTTCTTTAATTTTATCCTCTGTTTCTCCTTGTAAGACTTCCTTGTTGTGTTTTTCTAGGCTAGTACTTTCTTTGTCCAAGGTTTTCTTACTTTCCTCTATGATCCTTTTCCATCCTTCCCTCTTTGCAGCATTTTGGTTGTTAGTTGGTTTGTCTTCAGTGGCTCTGGGGAAGGTATTTGCCCTCTTCTCACCCATTTCTGCAAATTGCTTAGCCAGTTGTTCTATCTGCCTCTCAATTCATCTGATTGAAGTTTCCTGGTTCCTTGTTATCTCATCTTGGTGTTTCATCATTCTCTCTATTAAGATCTCCAAGTTAGTGATCCTCTGAGAGTCTTGTGAGATTGGTTGGTTGTGGGATGTTAAAGGTTGGAAGGGTGGGTGTTGTGGTGGTGTGTAGTGGTTGTTGTTGGCATAATGGTGTTTTTGCTGGGTTGTGAAGTTGGGGTTGTTGTAATTGAAGTCCCTTGGTCCGTGATTTTGGTGCTCGGTCCTTCTCCAGTTGGAATTAGTCTGGAAGTGTATGTTTTGTGAGTATTGGCTTTGATTGGCATTAGTGGATGGGTGATATTGGTTGTTTGTGGTCATGGATTTGCCCTGGTTGAAACTTCTTTGTTCCTAATGTTGAGACTCCCCCATTCTCAGATAAGAATGGGGCCTCCATGGTGGAAATTGTGCATTCACTGTAGCAGATTACAGGCAATCAATTTTTCTATCTCTCAGCTCCATGTGTTGCTGTGTTTGATAGTGCACTTGTTTGTTCAGGTTCATGAATGCATTTACTCCTTCAAGATTCATCACTTCTTTTTCTGAAATTGCATTCAGTGGTTTCTCGAATGAGTGTTGGTTGTTGATTCCTTTGTCATTGAATTTTGCAGTTCCTTGGGCAGTTGTTGTCGCTTTGAGTAGGCCATCTGAGAAGTAGTCCACTGCTTTTCTTGTTTCTGGGGTTAATCCTTCATAGAAAGCTCGGAAACCCACTTTGTCAGTTGCTTTCTTGTATCTTTCCCATGCCTTGAAGAGTGGTTCTTCTTCTCCTTGTGTGAATGGATGTTCCCCCTCTTTCAGCTTGATGATCTGTTGGGATGAAGAAAATTTGGCCAAAAATTTGGTAACCAAATCGTCCCAACTAGTAATACTTCCTTGGGGAAAGGTTTCGAACCATTGTGCAGCGTCACCCCTTAGTGAGAAAGGGAACGACAAGATCTTATAAGTGTCATGATCTAGACCATCGGTTTTGACAGCACCACAAGTCCTCAGGAAAGTGGATATGTGCTGTTGAGGATCCTCCAATGGATTTCCGTCATAGGAACAATTGTTCCTGATTAGTGTAATGAGTGGTGGCTTCATGTCATGATATTCTTCGTCTGCAAAGACTTCTTTTCCAATGATAGTCTTTCCTCTGACTTCTCTTCTTTCCTGTGGAATGTAAACAATCACAAGGAACAAACAGCAACACTCTTGAGGATTGAGTGCAGTTAGTTGAGACAAACTCTCAAACAGTTAGTGAGTTGATAGGGGCAAATTTTCAAACAGTTAGTGTGTTAGTTAAAAATAAAGAAAAAGTGCTTGATCTAGACCACCACTTCACTTAATCATTATCAATCTATTTCAATCCCTGGCAACGGCGCCAAAAACATGATGTGTGGAAAACGATCCAACACAAAACTCACCGGCAAGTGTACCGGGTCGCATCAAGTAATAAAACTCACGGGAGTGAGGTCGATCCCACAGGGATTGAAGGATTGAGCAATTTTAGTTTAGTGGTTGATTTAGTCAAGCAAATCAAGTATTGGTTGAGTGATTTTGTATCTAACAGTAAGTAAATAGCAGAAAATGTAAAGGGAGAGGGATAAATTACAGAAATTAAAGAGAACTGAAAGTAAAGGTACTGAATCTTAAAGAACAAGAAATTAAAATGACTGAAACTTAAAGTGCAAGAAATGTAAATTGCAGTAACTTAAAGTGCAAGAAATATAAATTGCTTGAATGGAAAGAGGGATTTGAGGACTGGGAATTCAGAATTTAAGAAAGGGAAATTAAATTGCAGCAATTAATAAAGCAGAAGATTGAATTGGAAGTAACTAGAATTCAAATTGAAAGTGAGAATGTAATTTCAGCAGTGGTTCAACAGAAGAACCAAAAAGAAAATTAGGTCTCAGGACTCCAGAGACTAGATAGCAAAGTCTAGATCTCAATTGCCTTCCCAGATCCAAGTTCACAAAGCAATTAACAAGAAGTTAAAGATGAAGCAGTAAAGGAAATTGGATTCAACTCAATTATGCAGAAGGGAAATTAAAGAGATCTTGAATAGAGATTGAGACAGAAATTTCTCAATTCTTCACACCCAAGACTCAAACGAGAAAAGTAAAAAGTGCTCAAGCAAGAACAAGGAAGAAGAGAGATCAATTCTCCTTCCCAATTCTCTAAGATCTCAGTTCAAAGCTCTCAATGAAGTCTCCGAATGTAAAAATTCAAAAATAAAAAAAATGGTCCTAATTACACCAAACTATCTCCTATTTATACACTTTCTATTCCTGGATTTTGGAATTTGGATGGGCTTTTGATTTGGTGAAGAAATGAATTAAATTGGATTTTTAATCCAATTTTAAGCCCATGAGAAAGTAGCTTCCAGGAGGCTGCCCTGCCCTTGTGGAGGGCAGAGCAGGAAATGGTGCATGCAGCCTCATTGCGTGCGCTTGGTGCGTGTTCAAGATGCTGCCCTGCCCTTATGGAGGGCAGGGTAGTGTTGCCATGGTGCGCCAAGTGCTGCCGCGCGTGCGTGCTGCTGGCCTAGTGCTCATGTCCTGGCCGTGCCAAAATGCTGCGCCATGCACCAAGAAATGCTGCCCTGCCCTTGTGGAGGGCAGGACAATGTTGCCAATGGTGAAGTTCCAAGTTCGAAACTCGGTGGAGGCACACGCTGCTCCTTTTTCCTTGGTTTTCTTGGCACCAAAATAACGCCTAGTTCCTTGCTTCCTCATGGTGCTGTGTTCGATTCTTGGAGATTGAAAGCAAGCCAATTTTTGCTTGTTTTCCTTGTATTTGAGCGCTACTCCTTTCCTCCTTGTTCTTGGGTTCGAAACCCATAGGAAACACTAGGAAGCAATTTCCTTTGAATTTCTCTTGGATGAAGCCCGATATTGCTCTTGAGGAGGGCAGGGCAGAGTTTTTGTTTCCTTTGGTCCTTGGCATAGAATTGTGCTCTGCCCTTATTGTGGGCAGGGCAGTGATGCTTTTAAGGCTTGGTTCATTATGCTGCTCTCCTGGAGGGCAGTGTGCTCTTGTGGAGGGCAGTGTTTGCTTCCTCCTTCTATGTTGCACCACACTTCTCATCTCTTGGTCACACTTCTCATCTCTTGGTCACACTTCTTAAGCCACGTTTTTCTTCTTTTCTTCCTGTCTTCACCTACAAGAAACCAAAACAACCAATCAAAGTATCTCTAAACTCATAAGGTTTATAATTCATTAAAAATCAATAAATTTTAGCTCAAACCTCATGATTTAGCATCAATTTAACGGTGGTTGTTTGATTTAAAGAAGTCATGCATTTTCATTCCAAATTACTTACTTAGGATGCAAGAAAGTGCATAAAGACTAATGAAACAAGTGAAATTAGCTTGAAAAATGGGTATATGATGACTTGTCATCATGATGCAGAGGTAGACTTTTCTCAACCTCCCAATTATGACTCAAGTGATGAGGAATATATCGAAGACTTTGATCAGGACGTGGTTGCAGTTGAAGAAATTTGCAAAAAAGTGGAAGAATTCACAGAAGACTACAAGGGAGTAGAGCTTGCAAAACCACTAAAAATACCTATCTCAAGGCCATTACTGCCCAATACAAACTTCAAGTGGGTAAAACCCTTAGCTTTTATCTTTACTTTTCTACTTGAATATGGTTTACTTGAAACAGATGGCCAGCTTAGAGCTCCTTGCAGCTTTAAGAGTAAAAGGAAAATGACTTGCACTCAGAGCTGGTATGCAAGATTCAATGAGGTTTCACACTTCAATTTGAGGAGTAAGGATTGGTACAGAGTTCGATTAATTGGGTCTCGGAAGATGTTTGGTCATCTTGGTGAGAATACAACTTCCAAACCACCCAGCTGGAAAAAAATAAATAGAGACAAAGACGAGTGCAAAAGCAAGGTTTGGAATCCTGGAATCTGTTCTGACATTCATCACCCCGGAAGCTTGAGAACCTGTTTGAAACTGCTCAAGGGCTTTACATGCCTTGTTTGGGACCCCAGAGGCTATTGGAATTCCAAACACTGGTGGAGATTTTTGGATGAATACAAGCACAAGCCACCATAACAGGAAGCTCATCAAATGTCCAACTTAAAGACTTTAACCAAAACTGCTAGATGGGAGACAACCTACCATGGTATGATCATTCCATTTTCAATTTTATTTCATTTTGCTTGTTCTTGAGTTTTCTTCTATTTTATTTTATTGAACCTCGAATTATTCATAGCATCCACATTAGCATTGCATTTTGCATCCTGCATATATATATAAAAAAAACACGCACGCGACGCGTAAGCATCGGTGACGCGTCCGCATTCACAAGTGCATTAAGAAGAAAAGAAAAGTGAACAGAAAGTCACGCAAGAGCATGGCTGGAGGCGTGCCTCAGACACAAATACGCCCACTGATGCCAAGGCATCTTAGGCTAGTTTCACAAGCATTTTTCTGTTAGTTTTAGTTGTTTTATGCATTTTCTTGAGCTTAAAGTAACCAAGAATGGTTAAATGAACAACAAAGCAATGAACCATCCAAAACATTATGATTATGATGCAAATTCATGAGTTTTTAGTTATATTACTTGAATGCTATGAATGGATGATTTCTCATGAAATTTTGCAAGACTTTGATGCAATTGTTTGGATGATTTCAGGGAAGAAGAGGCTAGGCAAGGAAGCAACAAAATCAATAAAGGAAGCTTGAATATCAAATGGGACGTTTAAGCTCCAGTTTAAGGTTAAACTGGAGCTTAAACGCCAAAATCATGAGAAAAGAGGAAATGCTGTAACTGGCGTTTAACCTCCAGTTTGACCTCAAACTGGAAGTTAAACGCCAGAATGAGAAAAGGCACTGAGGAGCATTCCACGTTTAACCTCCAGTTTGACCTCAAACTGGAGGTTAAACGCTAGAATGAGAATTGAACTAAGGGAGGCACAAAAGCATTTCCACGTTTAACCTCCAGTTTAACCTCAAACTGGAGGTTAAACGTGTTCGACACTTTCTTTTCTCACCAAGAAGCATTCCACGTTTAACCTCCAGTTTGACCTCAAACTGGAGGTTAAACGCCAGAAGCAAGAGAGGCACCAGAAGAGTTCCACGTTTAACCTCCAGTTTGACCTCAAACTGGAGGTTAAACGTGTTCGATGGTTTTTCCCCTCCAGGGTGTGTTCTTCATTTCCAAGTTTAACCTCCAGTTTGACCTCAAACTGGAGGTTAAACGTGTTCGATGGTTTTTCCCCTCCAGGGTGTGTTCTTCATTTCCAAGTTTAACCTCCAGTTTGACCTCAAACTGGAGGTTAAACGTGTTCGATGGTTTTTCTCCTCCAGGGTGTGTTCTTCATTTCCAAGTTTAACCTCCAGTTTGACCTCAAACTGGAGGTTAAACGTGTTCGATCCTAATTGCCTCCAGGGGTTGCTTTCTTCATTTCCAAGTTTAACCTCCAGTTTAACCTTAAACTGGAGGTTAAACGTGTTCGACTATGTACACTCCTGGGGTGTTTTCTTCCAATTCCACGTTTAAGTTTCAGTTTAACCTTAAACTGAAACTTAAACTTCAACTTAAACACCACCATTTGAAAAGGTTTCTGGGCCAAATATATTGAGGTTTAAGTTAGCATTTGAACACAAATATTAACTTAAACTTATTATGGCATGAAACCCAATTGAATATCATGGTTTATGGGATTGGGCCGAAGAATTGATGAGTCTGGAACTTCAAATTGTTGAGTCTTGTGTCATTACTTGTTTATCACTAACTGGCTCAATGAATGTTACAGAATGGGAATCACAGCCTCATCAGGATTATGGACCATAAACCCAAAGCAAAAGGAAATCAAGGAAAGGCCTCAAAGCCCAAGAATCACAACAGAAGCTCAATTTAGAAAGTGTATAAATAGGATAGAATTGAAGTTAGTTAGACACCTTTTGGATACTTTAGAATTTTTCATACTGTAATTGAATTCAGAGCTATGACACACTAAACCCCTTTCATTGGGTTAGGGAGCTCTATTGTAATTCAATGAATCAATAATAGTTTTATCTTCTTCTTCAATCTTTTCTCTTGAATTTTGTTAGAAAGCTTCTCGATCTAATTCCATTGGGTAGTTGTCTTGGGAAAGAAACTACCCATACTTGGAATCCTTCGGAACCTTGGGAAAGGAATGATGGATTCATGCTAGAGAAGCTTTCTCACAGTGAATTGGATTGGGGTTTGGATGGATATTGTGACATGTAATCCTACCAAATTGTGGTTCATGAAACTGTGTGGTATAATCAGTGATCGAGCATCATCTCTTCTTATGAACATTTAAACCAAGGGATTGGGAATTTGTTTGTTTTTAGAGAGAATTGGTGAGCCAAGGAATTGGGATCCAATCATATAAGATTGCCAAGCAAAATTCAATGAATGCATTGGTTGAGGAAGAGATAAAAATGTTTTGATTCGGAGATCTCAATATCTCCTAACACCCAATGAACTCCTCTCTCTGATCTATCCTTTTCCATTTACATTCTGCAATTTCAATTTATGCAATCACCCCAATTCCCTTTTAATTTCAGCAATTTAACTTCTCGCACTTTAATTCTCGCAATTTAAGATTCAGTCATTTCAATTCCTTGCAATTTACATTTCCCGCCAATTTACTTTATGCAATTCACACCTAATTCTTGATTCCGCTCAACTAATCAAACTTCTAATTCGAATTGCTCATTCAACCAATCCTTGTGGGATTCGACCTCACTCTATTGTGAGTTTTTACTTGACGATAACCGGTGCACTTGCCGGAAGGAATTTTGCCGTTTGTGCAATTTCCCTTAATCGTAGCTATACCCAGTTATAGCGACATCACCCACGCGACCGCGTCACTGACGCATTCGCGTCATTTGCAAAATAGCATCCCCACGCCTCCGCGTCACACACGCAAATGCGTGGCCCTGCAAAATCAACGTAAATGGGTGCATGGTAGAGAGTTATGATGGAGTAGGGCTGGACTCGTGCTAGAAGCACAAGCCCTACCATGCGAACGCATGCCTCACGCGTTCGCATCGTTTTTCAAAAATGGCCATTCACGCAATCGCGTCACCCACGTGAACGCGTCACCCTAAAATTTGGCAAAATGAGTTTGAAACAGAGAGTTGCGCGAACGCGAGGCTGCACTCGTGCCAATCACACAAATCGGGCCACGCGATCGTGTGACCCACACGTCCGCATCACCTGACCTTATCGCACACCACAGGACCGCGTCCCTCACGCATCCGCGTCGCCTGCGCCGTACAACTTATCCAAATCAGCGCCAATTATCTTATCTTTTCTTCTCTAATCCTAATTTCTTCTATCTTTTCTTCTTTCTTCTTTCTTTCTTACTTTATCTCTTTAACTTCTCATCCCTCTTTACTTCAATTCTATTTTACTTAATTTATTTGCATATCTCATTCATTGCATTTTAATTTTGTGCATATTTTTTTTCTTTTCTAAATTTATTATTTTTCCATTGGTGTTACTTGTTCATATTCAACTGTTGCGTCTTTTCTGGTATTATTTTGGTACTCAGTGACTTGTTTTACACTGTTGGGTAATATTATTTAAGTCAATGCTACTTTTTAATGATACTTGTATTAATTTTGCATTGACATGAATTTATATTGTCTTTCATTACCCACACTCCTCCCCTTTGTTGCAAATTTTGCACCACTGGTATGCCATGTGCTTCTATTATTTTCTCACTTGCATGTTGTAGCTACCATGTAATTGAGACCCTCATTATTTGGCATTAACCCACCCAGACTTTATTTATTTTCTTATCTTTATTTCTGGGTTACTTTTTCTTCCTTTTTCTCTTCTTTCTGGATGGCCACCGAGGAAGGGAAATGAGAAGCTTCTATATGGGGTAACAAACAAGTCCATCTGCACAATCTTTGGAGAAAAACATCAGTTGTAGCAGCCCATCCACTTGCACATCTCAGCATGCACCGAGGACGGTGCAATGTTTAAGTGTGGGGAGGTTGATAAACCACTATTTTATGGTTTATATTGTGTTTAATTGAGTGGTTTTTATCAAATTCTTGCCCACTTATTCATATGATTTGCATGATTTTACAATTCCTTCCTAGTTTAGTTCTATGGTTGAAAACTTGCTTCCTAGAGATCTTTTAATTACGTATTTTAATTCTCCTTTATACCATTCGATACCATGATCCATGTGTTAAATGTTTCAGGCTTCAAAGGGCAGGAATGGCTTAGAGAATGGAGAGGAAGCTTGCAAAAATGGAAGGAACACAAGAAACCAAGGAGATGACCAGCGAACACCGACACGGACGCATGGCTCACGCGACCGCACAAAATAGAGAAAATCACAGCGACACGTATGTGTACCTGATGCGTACGCGTGGATTGGAGTTCACGTAACGACGCAAGCACGTGCCTGACGCGCACGCGTGGAGAGAAAAATCGTCAAACGACGCGTACGCGTGACATGCGCGATCTGCAGAAAATTTAGGAAATGCTAGAGACGATTTTGGGCCGCGTTTTGACCCAGTTTTTGGCCCAGAAACACAGACTAAAACCAGGGAACATGAAGAGACACAATTCATAATGAGCATAAGCTGATAATTCACAATTTTAGTTTTTAGATGTAGTTTTAGAGAGAGAGCTCTCCTCTCTCTTAGGTTTTAGGATTAGGATTCCTCTTAAAGGATTTAGGATTTCTTCTTCTCAATTTCCAGGTTCAATGTTCTTTTTATTTATTTTCTCAATTTGGTTTATGAACTCTTTATGTTTAGATTGATTTTCTGTTTAATATAATTTGAGGTATTTTAGATATATGATTTTTATTTAGCTTTCTATATTCTTGGCTTTAGTTGAGTAATTAGAGACTCTTGAGTTATCAAACTCTTTTGCTGATTGATAATTGGAACTTGCTAATTGACTTGAATTCCACTAAATCTAGTCTTTCTTTGGGAATTCACTAGGACTTGAGGATTCATATTGATTTATCCACTTGACCTACCTTCATAGTTAGAGGTTGACTAAGTGGGAACAATGAGCAATTCTCATCACAATTGATAAGGATAACTAGGATAGGACTTCTAATTTTCATACCTTGCCAAGAGTTTTCTTAATTATTAATTTATTTTTCCTGTCATTTAAATTACTTGTTCCTTATTTCAAAAATCCAAAATAAAATATATCTTTTTCCATAACCAATAATAAATCATACCTCCCTGCAATTCCTTGAGAGACGACCCGAGGTTTGAATGCTTCGGTTATTTATTTTTATTGGGTTTGTTTAAGTGACAAACAAAACTTTTGCACGAAAGGATTCTCTGTTGGTTTAGAAACTATACCTACAACGCGATTATTTTTTTATTGGTGTTAAATTTTCTTATTCAACTGTTGTATCTTTCTGATATTATTTTGATGCTTCGTGACTTGTTTCCATTGTTGGGTAATATTATTTATAGGTCAATGCTAATCTTATATGATACTTGTAACCCTCTTGCATTAACATGAACATACACTATCTTGCATTATCCACACTCTTCCCATTGTTGCAAATTTTGCACCATTGGTATGCCATGTGCTTCTATTGTTTTCTCACGTATATGTTGAAGCTTCCATGTAATTGAGACCCTTATCATTTGACATTAACCCACCCATATTTCATTTATTTTCTTATCTTTATTTCTGGGTTACTTTTCTTCCTTTTTTCTTTTAGGATGGCCACCCGGAAGGGAACTGGAAGACATTTACAAGGGGAGACAGACAAGTCTATCTGCAAAATCTTCGGGGAAAAGTGCCAGTTAGAATAGCCCGTCCACCTGCACATGGGGAGGTCGATACCGATCTCCATGGGTTAGTTATTCTCTTCTATTTTCTTTATTAGTTCATTATTGCATTGCATAATAGATTGCATGTGTAGTTGATTGTTTGCATTTAAGTACTACTTGGTTGAAAAATAATAAGTTTCTTTTTAAGACCCTATTTTTGAAATTTTTCACTAATTTAAATCAAAACTTTTATGTTAAATTTGTTTGAAGTTGTATTTGGAACATAGTTGAAAAAGCTAAGAACACACAACCTGTGATACTTGAGCTTAATTACATGGTTACACTATTTAAACCATGAAATTTATTCTTGTGTATTTTCTTATCTATATTTGCAATGTATACTTTGTTCCATTCTATATATCCATTATTAAGTGTATTTACATGCTTGCATATGATTGAGGCCATATTTGATTATTACCTCACTTATCCCAAATAAGCCTACCCTTTTATGTCACCCTTATTAGCCACCTTGAGCCTTTTATCCCCATTTGTTTAATATTTTACCACATCACTAGCCTTAAGCAGAAAAACAAATTAGATATCTCAATTAAATCTTTGGTTAGCTTAAGATAGAGGTTGTGCATCAACTAAGTGTAGGGAAACTTTGGGAACATGGGTTAATAAGGGAATGTATCATGCTTCTAATTTATTTTAATATTAGGAATTTGGGAACCTACTCATGTAAAACCAGAAAAAATTAAAAAATCCATGTGCATTGATAAGTTATGTTTCAAAAAAATAAGGGGATAAAAATTACCCCAATGTTAAGCTTTAATAAAGATTAATGCACATAAGATAAAAATAAAGAAATATAAAAAATTTGGTACATGAGTATGGGAATTATACAAAAGTGCAAATTATGGGTAGCTGGGTGTGATTTTTAGAATTACATAGAGTGTGTGTGTATGTTAGGTGAAAGCTTAGGTTAGTCAAAGATTCATATTATAGCTCACTAGGCCATACATATATCCTCACCCTTACCTTAGCCTCGTTACAACCCTAAAAAGACCTCATGATGTTTGCATTGGTATACTAAATATTTGTTGATTGGTTAGATGAAGAACAAAGTTTAGAAAGAATAATTAGAGAAGAGTAGAGTGACTGACCCTAGACACTTGAGAGTTAGAGTGATATACACTACCAGTAAGGGTTCAATGCTTGATTATATGTTTCCCTGCTTTCATGAGCTATCTTCTTACAGGTTTACTTATTTTCAATGTATAATTTGAATTAGTGGAATTTGGTTTGTATTTGTTTTGGGGACTTGTTTGTTTTTAACCAAGTGGGTAGAAATATTTTGCATGTAGTTTCATTCACATTCATTGCATGAGTCTTGCTTTTCCCTACTCATTTGTTTTATCTCCTTAAGCTAAGCAAGAGGACATGCTAATGTTTAAGTGTGGGAAGGTTGATAAACCACAATTTATGGTTTATATTGTGTTTAATTGAGTGGTTTTTATCAAATTCTTGCCACTTATTCATATGATTTGCATGATTTTACAATTCCTTCCCAAAATTATTCCATGGTTGAAAACCTGCTTCCTAGAGATCTTTTTTTATTGTGTATTTTAATTCTCCTTTATACCATTCGATGCCGTGATTCGTGTGTTAAATGTTTCAGGCTTCATAGGGCAAGAATGGCTTAGAGAATGGAGAGGAAGCTTGCAAAAAGGGAAGGAGCACAAGAAATAAACGAGACAACCAGCGAACAGCGATGCGCACGCATGGATGACGCGTGCGCGCGATTTGGACAAAATCACAACGACGCGTACGCGTGGATTGGTGTTCTCGCAAATGACGCGTGCGCATGCCTGACGCGCACGCGTGGAGAGGAAAATCGTCAAACGATGCGTACGCATGATCGACGTGTACGTGTGACTTGCGCAAACTACAAAAAATTCAGAAAATGCTGGGGGCAATTTTGACCTAGTTTTCAGCCCAGAAACATAGAATAAAGCTAGGGAACATGTAGAGACTCGAGGGACAATACTTATCATTCATTCATAATTCACAACTTTAGTTTTTAGATGTACTTTTAGAGAGAGAGAGAGGCTCTCTCCTCTTTCTTAGGATTTAGGATTAGGATTCCTCTTAAAGGATTTAGGATTTCTTTTTCTCAATATCTAGGTTCAATGTTCTTTTTATTTATTTTCCCAATTTAATTTATGAAATTTTCCATGTTAGACTTGATTTCTTTTACTAATGCAATTTGAGGTATTTCAGATATATGATTTTTATTTAGCTTTCTATATTATTGGCTTTGGCTGAGTAATTAAAGACTCTTAAGTTATCAAACTCTTTTGTTGATTGATAATTGGAAGTTGCTAATTGACTTGAATTCCACTAACTCTAGTCTTTCTTTGGGAATTGACTAGGACTTGAAGATTCATATTGATTTATCCACTTGACTTACCTTCATAGTTAGAGGTTGACTAAGTGGGAGCAACGAGCAATTCTCATCACAATTGATAAGGATAACTAGGATAGGACTTCTAATTTTCATAGCTTGCCAAGTGTTTTCTTAATTATTAATTTATTTTTTCTGTCATTTAAATTACTTATTCCTTATTTCAAAAACCCAAAATAAAATATATCTTTTTCCATAACCAATAATAAATCATAATTCCCTGCAATTCCTTGAGAAGACGACCCGAGGTTTAAATACTTCGGTTATAAATTTTATTGGATTTTGTTACTTGTGACAACCAAACTTTTGTACGAAAGGGATTCCTTGCCGGTTTAGAAGCTATACTTGTAACGAGGATTTATTTTGTGAAAATTCTAGACCACGCAAGAATTTAGTTCGTCAGTCTTCATCCCCACTTGAGGATGAGTAGTCATCAGAACTTATGGACTGCAGAAGTGCATTCAAAGGAACCTCTATTGTCTTTGTGGTTTCCTTGGGTTTTGGGCTAGAGGGTTCTTGAGTGGGATTCAGGCACTCAAAGGGTGTGCTTGGGCTGGCATTCAACGGCAGCTCTGTCAGCTTACTAGGCATTGAACTCCCTTGCTGTCCACCCTGACTAGCTTTTAACGCCAGTTCCTTTAGCATTCTGTTCGTTGAACACCCAGTGAAGGCTTTTTCACTGGCGTTTAATGCCTTCGCGTTCTCCTCCAATTCGGCCTCAACCTCCATGGTTATGGCCTTGCACTCTTGTTGAGGGAAAAACGATTCCACACAAACTCACTGGCAAGTATACCGGGTTGCATCAAGTAGTAATAACTTACGGGAGTGAGGTCGATCCCACAAGGATTGATGGATTGAGCAACTTTAGTATGGTGATAAATTTAGTTAAGCGAATATTTGAAGATTTGGGTGAAATTCGACTAACAGAAGTGAAATTGTACGAAAAATAAAATGCTGAAAGTGTTCATATCCTGGGTTGAGTTGTCCGACCCGGGATGTTCTACAGAACAAAGCGACCGACCTCTTCAGGTCAGGACAATCTGACCTCTTCTCAAAGAGCTCGGCCAAGTCACGAGAAAGCCTAAACAAAGGGTCCAAATAGAGGAACACACCCCAGATCCTAAGGCAGCCCAAGCCTACAAAGAGAAGGGCGGTTCCCTTGAAGATAAGATGACCTCACTTGAAGATAAGATAAAGATAAGATAAGATAACTAACTTATCTTATCCACAGGAGGCCACATCTCACCATTATAAATACACTGGAGCACCCAGGTATAACTCATATTCTGATCCTACTCAATACCTGCTTAATTCCCTTGCTAACTTAAGCATCAGAGTCGCTTGCAGGTACCCCCCACCCTCTGGGGACGAAGGATCAGCAGCACTTTCAGTTCGACAAGTCGGACACACCAGCTCTGGCCGCTATACACCTGCCGGACACGTCAGCTCCGACCAACACAGAAGATCTCGACCGAGATCAACCTACAGTTTCAGGTAACCCTCGGAACATTGGCGCCGTTGCCGGGGACCTGGAAGTCATCCCAACACCATGGCGGACAACCATGACAACGACCACGACTCAGGTTTGGAAGATAGAACACCGCACAAGAACACGGATTCTATACTTAAAGATACTCCGGAATCCAATGGATACAAAAATTCATCAAATCCAGGGGTGATAGAAGCACTTCAAAATCGATTAAAGAAACTTGAGAAAGAAGCCCAACATCAACGCGAAAAAGAAGAGGATCTACATCGGGAGATAAGGTGGCACCGAGAATTAGAAGATAAGCTTATGAAACTCGAAGCTGATCTCAAAACTAAAGCTGCTCGATCCTCCACAGAGGATAGCTCTCACAAAGATCAAGATCCATTCACCAGGGAAATTATGAAGATCAAAATCCCAAAAGATTTCAAACTTCCGGATATGACTCTGTATGATGGCACCTCAGACCCCAACCACCATCTCAGCAACTTCAGAAGTAGAATGTACCTCACTGACGCCTCAGATGCAGTTCGCTGCAAAGCCTTTCCAACAACTCTTACCAAGACATCCATTAGATGGTTCGACAACCTACCTCCAAAATCCATCTCGAGTTTCGATGACCTGGTGATGCCAGGGCATCTAGGCCAATTTCACTGACCTTTTCTTTACTGTTTTAGGGTAGTTTCATGCATTTTCCTAGTAAATAAGGTAAGTTTTGGGTGAAAATACACTTACACCTTCATTTAAGCAACTATTGTGAATTTTGCATGATTTCATGAGATTTCTGCCAGAATTGTATGATAACTTGATGATGCATAATCTCATGACTTTGGATAGAGCTTTGATGCACTTTAATTGCTTGATTTCAGGACAAATGTAGCATGGAAGAACCACGTTAGCATTCACGTTAACTTAGTTAACGTGACTACTAACGTGGGATGGCAAAGAGCTTGCAACGCTAATAAGAAAAGTGATCACCAATAACTAAGTTAACGTGGTACTTAACGTAGAAGAAAAAGAGGACTCCACGTTAACGAGAAACATGAACTCCAATAACGTTTCTCCTCAATGTTAGTGGTAAAAGTGAACACCACTAACGTTGGGAAACTAGGCAATGCCCCACGTTAAGAGTCACGTTAACTTAATTAACGTGAACTCTAACGTGGAAGAGGATCAACAACGCCAACGTTAGTGACACTCACTTTTGTCACTAACATTGGATCATTAGCATTGCCTACGTTAACTCTCACGTTAAGATTGTTAACGTGAAAGTTAACGTGGAATTGGGTTCAAAGAACCAACATTAGTGACACTCACTTTTGTCACTAACGTTGGGAGATGGCTTCATTACTACGATAAGAGCCACGTTAACTTAGTTAATGTGGGTTCAAATGTAGGGACTTAAGGCAATTGGAGCATTAGTGACAAAGGTGAATGTCACTAACGCTCTCGAAGGTGATAGATGCCCACGTTAAGAGCTACGTTAGCCAAGCTAATGTGAGATCTAACGTAGGGGCAAAGAGGCAAGCAACGTTAATGGGAAAAGTGATTCCCATTAACGTTTGCAAAAAGGGGCATAAGCCAACGTTAATGGGAAAAGTGAGTCCCATTGACGTTGGCCAAGGATTGAGTAGGAAACGTTAGAAGTCACGTTAAGATTTCTAACGTTGGAATTAACGTGGGTATATAAGGGTGGAACGTTAGTGGAAAAAGTGAATGCCACTATCGTTCTCGCACCCAAAATGTTACTCAACGTTAATCTCACTACATGCCCAAGCCTAATTCATATTTCTCTGCAAGCTGGGCCCACTAAAGATGAGAATTGCTTCAACTCAAGGTCCAGAGCCCACATCCAAGACTTGAAGAACTCACTAGAAGATCATGAGGAGTAGTATATATAGGAGTAGTTTTGAACTAGAGAGAAGCTTAGCACTTTTGGGAACTACTCTCTGCATATTTACTTTTCTGTACTTCTAGCATGGATTCTTCTTTTCTGCCATTTTTCATTTCTAGAGCTATGAACAACTAAACCCCTTTCATTGGGTTAGAGAGCTCTGTTGTAATTTGATGGATCAATTATAGTTTTCATTCTTCTTCTTCTTTCTTTTCTCTTGATCTTACTAGAAAGCTTTCGATCTTAATTCAATTGGTTAGTTGTCTTGGAAAAGAAACTCTCCATAATTGGATCTCCTTTGAACCTTGGAAAAGGGATGAGGAAATCATGCTAGAAATTCTTTCTCATGTTGGACCAAATTGGGGTTTGGATGGATATTATGACATTTAATCCTCCCAACACTTTGATTTGGAAATACATGTGGTATAATCAGTGACCACACTTTCATCTCTTCCCATGAGCAATTAAATCAAGGAATTGGGCAATTGTTCAAGCTTAGAGAGATTGGATTGCCAAGGAATTGGGATCCAATCACTTAAGATTGCCAAGGAGATTAATGAATGCATTGATTGTGGAAGAGATGAGAATGAACTTGATCCGGAGAATGCAACATCTCCTAAACACAATGATCTCCCCATTTTAGATCTTACCCATTCTATTTACTTTCTGCCATTTAATTTCCTGCTCATTACCCCAACTCCCCATTTAATATTCTGCACTTTAATTTCTGTTATTTTGCTTTCTAGTCATTTAAATTTCTGCATCTCAATCTCAATTCTGTTTAGCTCAACTAGCATATTCTTCTAACTAAAGTTGCTTGACCAATCAATCCCTGTGAGATTCGACCTCACTCTATTGTGAGTTTTACTTGACGACAATTCGGTATACTTGCCGAAGGGAAATTTGTTGAGAGACAAGTTTTCATGCATTAAGTTTATGGCACCATTGCCGGGGATTGATTTTGAATCAACAATGATTAAGTTAGAAGCTCACTAGATTGAGCATTTTTTATTTCGTTATTCATTTTTTTTATTATTCAGTCAATTTACCTTAGTTCATTTTTAATTTCTTCCTCATCCCCTATACCCTCTATATTTTCTGTTCTCTTTTTCTTAGTTGATCATAATTCAGCTCACTAACCCACTAACTATTTGATAAATTGCATCACTCACACTAACAATTACTCTAACAAGAATAGTCTTCACTATACCTCCTGTTGTGCAATCTGTTTGTTGTATGACAGGGAGAAGAGAAGGAGTCTCAACATCCTTTGATTCAGAACCTGAAAGAACCCTTTGGAGGCTAAGAAGGAAGGCAAGAGGAAAAAGGATTATTGGTGCTGAGGAAGAGGAAGAGTACTTTGAACCCAACATGGAAGAGAATTTGGAGAATAATCATGAAGAAGAAGCTCATAATCATGCCAGAGAAGGCCATGCAAACCGGGTTGGGCAAGAAAGGAGGGTCTTAGGATCCTATATCAATCCTAATCCAGGAAATTGTAGAAGCAGCATTCAGAAACCCACCATACATGCCAACAATTTCGAGCTAAAACCTCAGCTCATCACCCTGGTGCAGAATAATTGTTCATTTGGAGGAGGTGCTCAAGAAGATCCTAATCAACACTTGACCACCTTCTTGAGGATTTGTGACACAGTAAAGTCTAATGGAGTCCACCCAGATGTCTATAGGTTGCTCTTGTTCCCCTTTTCCCTCAGGGACAAGGCATCCAAGTGGCTTGAATCCTTTCCAAAGGAGAGCTTGACTAATTGGGAAGAGGTAGTGAACAAGTTTTTGGCAAGGTTTTACCCCCCTCAAAGGATCAATAGGCTAAGAACTGAGGTGCAGACTTTTAGACAACAAGATGGTGAGACATTTTATGAAGCTTGGGAAAGGTTCAAAGATCTAACAAGGAGATGCCCACCAGAGATGTTTAATGAGTGGGTTCAACTTCACATCTTCTATGAAGGTCTTTCCTATGAGTCAAAGAAGGCTGTGGATCATTCATCAGGAGGCTCTTTAAACAAGAAGAAAACCAATGAAGAAGCCATAGATGTCATTGAAACAGTTGCTGAGAATGACTACTTCTATGCCTCTGAAAGAAGTAACACTAGAGGAGTAATGGAGCTGAACCACATGGATGCACTGTTAGCCCAAAACAAGATGATCACCAAGCAGCTAGCAGATCTTACCAAGAAGGTGGAAGAGAACCAAGTTGCAGCAGCCATCACCTCATCACCAGCTCAAGAAGGAGTAAACATAGGAGAAAAAGGTGACTGGGAGCAAGCCAACTATGTGGGAAACTCACCTAGACATGTCCATGATCCATACTCCAAAACTTACAACTCTGGATGGAGGAATCACCTCAACTTTGGATGGAGAAATCAACAAGACCAAGGACAAGATCAGAGACGCCACAACTTCAACTCCAACAACAATGCTACTCATCAAAACACCTCACAGAGATATTACCAACATCCATCTAACCAACCTTCTCAACCACCTAATTTCAACCCACCATCATTAACAAATGATAGGCTTTCAAAGATTGAGGCTCTACTTGAAAACATATGCAGAGAAGTCCAAGACAACAAAGTGTTTAAGGAAGAAGTGCGAGCTAATATCAAGAACTAAGGAGAAAACATCAAGAGATTGGAGTCCCAAGTAGGGTACCTATCTCAACAAATTCCCAAACCCACTGATGGATTCCCCAGTGATACAGAGAAGAATCCAAGAGGAGAAACAAAGAAAGTGAGATGGGAAGAATGCAAAATGATAACCACAAGTGATGAGGGGAGTATGAATGGAGTAGAACACCTCCAAAATAACCAAAAGGAAAGCCAGGAGGAAGGAAGCTGTGCAACTCAGCTTACATCCAAGGAAGAGCTAAAGAAGAAGGTGGTATTGAACCCATATGCACCTTTTCCCCACAGGCTTAAAGGTGGTGTAGCAGGGAGAATGTACTCAAGGTTTCTTGATATGTTTACATCTCTAGATGTAAATATACCATTCATTAAAGCCCTCCAACAGATGCCTTTCTACATCAAGTATATAAAGGAGCTACTAGCCAGAAAAGTCCATTGAAGGGTGGACAAACAATCAAGATGAACAGAGATTGTAGTGCTCTTATTCAACCAGGGCCACCCAAAAAGAAGAAGGATCCAGGGAGTTTCCACATTCTTTGTGCCATAGAAGAAACAATGATTGACAAAGGGCTTTGTGACTTGGGAGCAAGCATCAACCTAATGCCTCTCTCCCTCATGAAGAAGCTTCAAATCAATGAACTAACTCCTACTGATGTAATTATCAGATTGGCTGACAAAACTAAAAAATAAGCAATAAGGGTGGTTGAAAATGTGCTGGTAAAGGTTGGGAGCTAATATCTTCCCACAGATTTTATTGTTCTGGAAATGGATGAGAATCCTATTTACCCCATCATTCTGGGAAGACCCTTCCTAGCCACTGCTAGAGCACTCATAGATGTAGAACGAGGAGAGTTAGTGTTGAGAATACATGATGAGCAGCTCACTTTCAATGTTTTCAACCTCTCACAAGAAGCAGATCATGAAGACAATAAGTTGATGGAGGAACCAAACGAGGAAGCACAAACAACACAATTGCAAGCCCCATTAGTTGGGAAGCCATATAGTCAAGAAGAACAACATTCAAAGGTAATCCAAAGGGAACCAGAACCATCAAAGTCATGCAAGATCAATAACAAGAATCCCCTAGAGAAAGAATCCAAAGAAAATAAGACAACATCAATGGAAACAAAGAAGAAAGTTCCAAGGGGATGGAGAAATAAGAAAATCCCTACAAAAAATTTCTCACCAGGTGATGAAGTGATTTCTACATACTTTCCATCTATACCACCTCACCTCCCCACTATTCCATCTCAGCTTCCCCCAGTATATACCATCAATAAAATCATGTCCTTAGAACATATGGAGCTTATCAACAAGGCTAATGGACATAGGTTCACTGCAAGAGGAGAGGACTTCAAGCACTATCAACCACCTTGACAAGGGACAACCGTCAAGCTAATGACGTTAAAAAAGCGCTTCATGGGAGGCAACCCATGCTCTATAACTCCTTTCTTAAATTTCTAATAATAGCAATAAGGCAATTTCCATGGAATTTCAAATTAATTTTGACAACTAACATAAAGCCCCTCTACATGTAACTTATAGTACATGATAAGTTTGGTGTTCTAAGCACACCAAGTGTGGTTTGAACACACCTTATGAGGAAAGTTCATTCCCCAAACTTGTTGCACCATGTGATTACAAATAAGTTTGGTGTACCAACGTGCATGCATGGGAAGCTTAATGTGTGATTGATTTGTTTTCATGGAAAGCATTTAGTCATATAGAAACAAAAGAAAAAGAAAAAGAAATATTTTATTAGTTCACACATTTTCCCACCATTTTTTCAATTAATTTTCACATTCTCTCTTTTTTGTATATAGGGAATCAAAAAGGACATTGATGGTACTTGATAGGTGGTGCACGAAATTGTGATCATCAATGGCGCCATCAACATGGTACGCTCAATTACAATCTCAATTCTTTATCACAACTTCGCACAACTAACCAGCAAGTGCACTGGGTCGTCCAAGTAATAAACCTTACGCGAGAAAGGGTCGATTCCACGGAGATTGTTGGTATAAAGCAAGCTGTGGTCATCTTGTAAATCTCAGTCAGGCAGATTCAAATGGTTATGGGTGATTTATGAATAAAGCATAAAACAAGGATAGAGATACTTAGGTAATTCATTGGTGAGAACTTCAGATAAGCGTATGGAGATGCTTTGTCCCTTCCGTCTCTCTGCTTTCCTACTGTCTTCATCCAATCCTTCTTACTCCTTTCCATGGCAAGCTGTATGTTGGGCATCACCGTTGTCAGTGGCTACAGTCCTGTCCTCTCAGTGAAACATTTTCAACGCACCCTGTCACGGCACGGCTAATCATCTGTCGGTTCTCAATCAGGTTAGAATAGAATTCAGTGATTCTTTTGCGTTTGTCACTAACGCCCAGCCTTCAGGAGTTTGAAGCTCGTCACAGTCATTCAATCATTGAATCCTACTCAGAATACCACAGAAAAGGTTTAGACCTTCTGGATTCTCTTGAATGCCGCCATCAATTCTAGCTTAAACCACGAAGATTCCGATTAAGGAATCCAAGAGATAAACATTCAAGCCTTGTTTGCTTGTAGAACGGGAGTGGTTGTCAGGCCCGCGTTCATAAGTGAGAATGATGATGAGCGTCACATAATCATCACATTCATCAAGTTCTTGAGTGCGAATGAATATCTTGGAATAAGAATAAGCCGAATTGAATAGAAGAACAATAGTAATTACATTAATACTCGAGGTACAGCAGAGCTCCACACCTTAATCTATGGTGTGTAGAAACTCCACCGTTGAAAATACATAAGAACAAATCCTCCCATGATCTAAGAACTAGATGTCCAAAGATGATCCTCAGATCGAAAAATGATCCAAAGATTCAAAGATCTTAAGATGAAAATACAATAGTACAAGGTCCTATTTGTAGAGAACTAGTAGCCTAGGGTTTACAGAAATGAGTAAATGACATAAAAATCCACTTCCGGGCCCACTTGGTGTGTGCTTGGGCTGAGCATTGAAGCATTTTCGTGTAGAGACTTTTCTTGGAGTTAAACGCCAGCTTTTGTGCCAGTTTGGGCGTTTAACTCCCATTCTTGTGCCAGTTCCGGCGTTTAACGCCGGGCAGTTTTGAGCTGATTTGGAACGCCGTTTTGGGCCATCAAATCTCGGGTAAAGTATGGACTATTATACATTGCTGGAAAGCCCAGGATATCTACTTTCCAAAGCCGTTGAGAGAGCGCCAATTGGGCTTCTGTAGCTCCAGAAAATCCACTTCGAGTGCAGGGAGGTCAGAATCCAACAGCATCTGCAGTCCTTTTCAGTCTCTGAATCAGATTTTTGCTCAGGTCCCTCAATTTCAGCCAGAAAATACCTGAAATCACAGAAAAACACACAGAATCATAGTAAAGTCTAGAAAAGTGAATTTTAACTAAAAACTAATAAAAATATACTAAAAACTAACTAAAACATACTAAAAACATACTAAAAACAATGCCAAAAAGCGTATAAATTATCCGCTCATCACAACACCAAACTTAAATTGTTGCTTGTCCCCAAGCAACTGAAAATCAAATAAGGTAAAAAGAAGAGAATATGCAATGAATTCCAAAAACATCTATGAAGATCAGTATTAATTAGATGAGCGGGGCTTTTAGCTTTTTGCCTCTGAATAGTTTTGGCATCTCACTCTATCCTTTGAAATTCAGAATGATTGGCTTCTATAGGAACTCAGAATCCAGATAGTGTTATTGATTCTCCTAGTTAAGTATGATGATTCTTGAACACAGCTACTTTATGAGTCTTGGCCGTGGCCCAAAGCACTCTGTCTTCCAGTATTACCACCGGATACATACATGCCACAGACACATAATTGGGCGAACCTTTTCAGATTGTGACTCAGCTTTGCTAGAGTCCCCAATTAGAGGTGTCCAGGGTTCTTAAGCACACTCTTTTTGCCTTGGATCACAACTTTATTTCTTTATTTTTCTTTCTTTTTCTCTTTCTCCCCTTTTTTTTTCATTTTTTGTATTTACTGCTTTTTCTTGCTTCAAGAATCATTTTTATGATTTTTTAGATCCTTAGTAACATGTCTCCTTTTTCATCATTCTTTCAAGAGCCAACATTCATGAACTACAAATTCAAAAGACATATGCACTGTTCAAGCATACATTCAGAAAACAAAAGTATTGCCACCACATCAAAATAATTAATCTATTATAAAATTCAAAATTCATGCAATTCTTCTCTTTTTCAATTAAGAACATTTTTCATTTAAGAAAGGTGATGGATTCATAGGACATTCATAACTTTAAGGCATAGACACTAAGACACTAATGATCACAAGACACAAACATAAATAAACATAAGCATGATTTTTTCGAAAAATAGAAAAATAAAGAACAAGGAAATTAAAGAATGGGTCCACCTTAGTGATGGCGGCTTGTTCTTTCTCTTGAAGATCTTATGGAGTGCTTGAGCTCCTCAATGTCTCTTCCTTGCCTTTGTTGCTCCTCTCTCATGATTCTTTGATCTTCTCTAATTTCATGGAGGAGGATGGAATGTTCTTGTTGCTCCACCCTTGGTTGTCCTATGTTGGAACTCAATTCTCCTAGGGAGGTGTTGATTTGCTCCCAATAGTTTGGTGGAGAAAAGTGCATCCCTTGAGGTATCTCAAGGATTTCATGATGAGTGGGATCTCTTGTTTGCTCCATCCTTTTCTTAGTGATGGGCTTGTCCTCATCAATGGGGATGTCTCCCTCTATATCAACTCCAACTGAATAACAGAGGTGACAAATGAGATGAGGAAAGGCTAACCTTGCCAAGGTAGAGGACTTGTCCGCCACCTTATAAAGTTCTTGGGCTATAACCTCGTGAACTTCTACTTCTTCTCCAATCATGATGCTATGAATCATGATGGCCTGGTCTAGAGTAACTTCAGACCGGTTGCTAGTGGGAATGATTGAGCGTTGGATAAACTCCAACCATCCCCTAGCTATGGGCTTGAGGTCATGCCTTCTCAATTGAACCGTCTTCCCTCTTGAATCTCTCTTCCATTGGGCGCCCTCTTCACAAATGACTGTGAGGACTTGGTCCAACCTTTGATCAAAGTTGACCCTTCTAGTGTAAGGGTGTTCATCTCCTTGCATCATGGGCAAGTTGAATGCCAACCTTACATTTTCCGGACTAAAATCTAAGTATTTCCCCCGAACCATTGTAAGCCAATTCTTTGGGTCCGGGTTCACACTTTGATCATGGTTCTTGGTGATCCATGCATTGGCATAGAACTGTTGAACCATTAAGATTCCGACTTGTTGAATGGGGTTGGTAAGAACTTCCCAACCTCTTCTTCGGATCTCATGTCGGATCTCCGGATATTCACTCTTTTTGAGTTTGAAAGGGACCTCGGGGATCACCTTCTTCAAGGCCACAACTTCAAAGAAGTGGTCTTGATGCACCCTTGAGATGAATCTCTCCATCTCCCATGACTCGGAGGTGAAAGCTTTTGCCTTCCCTTTCCTCTTTCTAGAGGTTTCTCCGGCTTTGGATGCCATAAATGGTTATGGAAAAACAAAAAGCAATGCTTTTACCACACCAAACTTAAAAGGTTTGCTCGTTCTCGAGCAAAAGAAGAAAGAAGAGAGTAGAAGAAGAAGAAATAGAGGAGATGGAGGTGGCTTTGTGGTTCGGCCAAAGGGGAAGAAGTAGTGTTTAGGTTGTGTGAAAATGAAGGAGTGAAGATGGGTTTATATAGGGGTGTAGGGAGGGATAGGGTTCGGTTATGGGAGGGTGGGTTTGGGAGGGAAAGTGGTTTAAATTTGAATGGTGAGGTATGTGAGGTTTTATGAAGGATGGATGTGAGTGGTGAAGAGAAAGATGGGATTTGATAGGTGAAGGCTTTTTGGGGAAGAGGTGTTGAGGTGATTGGTGAATGGGTGAAGAAGAAGAGAGAGAGTGGTGGGGTAGGTGGGGATCCTGTGGGGTCCACAGATCCTGAGGTGTCAAGGAAAATTCATCCCTGCACCAAGTGGCGAGCAAAAATGCTTTTCATGCCAATTCTGGCGTTAAACGCCGGGCTGGTGCACATTTCTGGCGTTTAACGCCAATTTCTTGCCCTTTCCTGACATTTAACGCTAGTCTAGTGCCCCTTTCTGGCGTTAAACGCCCAGAATGGTGCCAGACTTGGCGTTAAACGCCCATTTGCTACTCTTACTGGCGTTTAAACGCCAGCAAGGTCTTTCTCTAGGGTGTGCTATTTTTCTTTCTGTTTTTCATTCTATTTTTGCTTTTTCAACTGATTTTGTGACTTCTCATGATCATCAACCTACAGAAAACATGAAATAACAAAGGAAAATAGATTAAATATAACATTGGGTTGCCTCCCAACAAGCGCTTCTTTAATGTCAGTAGCTTGACAGAGGGCTCTCATGGAGCCTCACAGATACTCAGAGCAATGTTGGAACCTCCCAACACCAAACTTAGAGTTTGAATATGGGGGTTCAACACCAAACTTAGAATTTGGTTGTGGCCTCCCAACACCAAACTTAGAGTTTGACTGTGGGGGCTCTGTTTGACTCTGATTTGAGAGAAGCTCTTCATGCTTTCTCTCCATGGTTACAGAGGGATATCCTTGAGCCTTAAACACAAATGATTCTTCATTCACTTGAATGATCAATTCTCCTCTGTCCATATCAATCACAGCCTTTTCTGTGGCTAGGAAGGGTCTGCCAAGGATGATGGATTCATCTATGCACTTCCCAGTCTCTAGGACTATGAAATTAGCTGGGATGTAATGGTCTTCAATCTTTACCAGAACATCCTCTACAAGTCCATAAGCTTGTTTCCTTGAATTGTCTGCCATCTCTAGTGAGATTCTTGCAGCTTGTACCTCAAAGATCCCTAGCTTCTCCATTACAGAGAGAGGTATGAGGTTTACACTTGACCCTAAGTCACACAGAGCCTTCTTAAAGGTCATGGTGCCTATGGTACAAGGTATTGAAAACTTCCCAGGATCTTGTCTCTTTTAAGGTAATCTCTGCCTAGACAAGTCATCCAGTTCTTTGGTGAGAAAAGGAGGTTCGTTCTCCCAAGTCTCATTACCAAATAACTTGTCATTTAGCTTCATGATTGCTCTAAGGTACTTAACAACTTGCTCTTCAGTGACATCTTCATCCTCTTCAGAGGAAGAATACTCATCAGAGCTCATGAATGGCAGAAGTAAATCCAATGGAATCTCTATGGTCTCATTGTGAGCCTCAGATTCCCATGGTTCCTCATTAGGGAACTCATTGGAGGCCAGTGGACGCCCATTGAGGTCTTCCTCAGTGGCGTTCACTGCCTCTTCCTCCTCTCCAAACTCGGCCATGTTGATGGCCTTGCACTCTTCTTTTGGATTTTCTTCTGTATTGCTTGGAAGAGTACTAGGAGGGAGTTCAGTAATTTTCTTGCTCAGCTGTCCCACTTGTGCCTCCAAATTCCTAATGGAGGACCTTGTTTCAGTCATGAAACTTTGAGTGGTTTTGATTAGATCAGAGACCATGGTTGCTAAGTCAGAGTGGCTTTGCTTAGAATTCTCTGTCTGTTGCTGAGAAGATGATGGGAAAGGCTTGCCATTGCTAAACCTGTTTCTTCCACCATTATTGTTGTTGAAACCTTGTTGGGGTCTCTGTTGATCCTTCCATGAGAGATTTGGATAATTTCTCCATGAAGAATTATAGGTGTTTCCATAGGGTTCTCCCATGTAATTCACCTTTTCCATTGAAGGGTTCTCAGGATCATAAGCTTCTTCTTCAGATGAAGCATCCTTAGTACTGCCTGGTGCGGCTTGCATTCCAGACAGACTTTGAGAAATCAAATTGACTTGTTGAGTTAATATTTTGTTCTGAGCCAGTATGGCATTCAGAGTATCAATCTCAAGAACTCCTTTCTTCTGATTAGTCCCATTGTTCACAGGATTCCTTTCGGAAGTGTACATGAATTGGTCATTTGCAACCATTTCAATTAGTTCTTGAGCTTCTGTAGGCGTCTTCTTCAGATGAAGAGATCCTCCAGCAGAGCTGTCCAATGACATCTTGGACAGTTCAGACAGACCATCATAGAAGATACCTATGATGCTCCATTCAGAAAGCATGTCAGAAGGACACTTTCTGATCAATTGTTTGTATCTTTCCCAAGCTTCGTAGAGGGATTCTCCTTCCTTCAGTCTGAAGGTTTGGACTTCCACTCTAAGCTTACTCAATTTTTGAGGTGGAAAGAACTTTGCCAAGAAGGCATTGACTAGCTTTTCCCAAGAGTTCAGGCTTTCTTTAGGTTGTGAGTCCAACCATATCTTAGCTTTGTCTATTACAGTAAAAGGGAATAGCATAAGTCTGTAGACCTCAGGGTCAACCCCATTAGTCTTGACAGTGTCACAGTTTTGCAAGAATTCAGCTAAAAACTGATGAGGATCTTCCAATGAAAGTCCATAGAACTTGCAATTCTGTTGCATTAGAGAAACTAATTGAGGCTTAAGCTCAAAGTTGTTTGCTCCAATGGCAGGGATAGAAATGCTTCTTCCATAGAAGTCGGGAGTAGGTGCAGTAAAGTCACCCAGCACCTTCCTTGCATTGTTGGCATTGTTGTTGTTTTCGGCTGCCATGGGTTCTTCTTCTTTGAAGATTTCTGTTAGGTCCTCTACAGAGAGTTGTGCCTTAGCTTCTCTTAGCTTTCGCTTCAAGGTCCTTTCAGGTTCAGGGTCAGCCTCAACAAGAATGCTTTTGTCTTTGCTCCTGCTCATATGAAAGAGAAGAGAACAAGAAAATATGGAATCCTCTATGTCACAGTATAGAGATTCCTTGAGGTGTCAGAGGAAAAGAAAAATAGAAGGAAGAAGTAGAAGAATTCAAACTTATCAAGAGAGATGGAGTTCGAATTGTTCATTGAGGAATAGTGTTAGTCCATAAATAGAAGGATGTGAGAAGAGGGGAAGAAATTTTCAAAAATTAATTAAAAACATTTTAAAAACATTTTGAAAAATACTAATTGATTTTCGAAAGCTAAGAGTGGAAAAGAAATCAAGTGATTTTTGAAAAAGATTTTGAAATAAGAAATCAAAAAGATATGATTGAAAACTATTTTGAAAAAGATGTGATTAAAAAGATATGATTGAAAAGTTATGGTTTTTAAAAAAAGATGTGATTAAGAAGATATGATTTGAAAAACAATTTAAAAATATTTGATTTTAAAAATTAATGACTTGGCTAGCAAGAAAAGATATGATTCAAACATTAAACATTTCTCAACAGAAAAGGCAACATACTTGAAATGTTGAATCAAATCATTAATTGATAGCAAGATTTTTTTGAAAATGGAAAGAAATTGATTTTGAAAACATATGATTGAAAAGATATGATTTGAAAAAGATTTGACTTTGAAAAGATTTTGAAAACTTGAAAAAAATTTGAGTTAAAAACAAAATCTTCCCTCTTGTGCCATCCTGGCGTTAAACGCCCAGAATGGTGCACATTCTGGCGTTTAACGCCCAAAGCACTACCCTTTTGGAATAATAGCAATAAGGCAATTTCCATGGAATTTCAAATTAATTTTGACAACTAACATAAAGCCCCTCTACATGTAACTTATAGTACATGATAAGTTTGGTGTTCTAAGCACACCAAGTGTGGTTTGAACACACCTTATGAGGAAAGTTCATTCCCCAAACTTGTTGCACCATGTGATTACAAATAAGTTTGGTGTACCAACGTGCATGCATGGGAAGCTTAATGTGTGATTGATTTGTTTTCATGGAAAGCATTTAGTCATATAGAAACAAAAGAAAAAGAAAAAGAAATATTTTATTAGTTCACACATTTTCCCACCATTTTTTCAATTAATTTTCACATTCTCTCTTTTTTGTATATAGGGAATCAAAAAGGACATTGATGGTACTTGATAGGTGGTGCACGAAATTGTGATCATCAATGGCGCCATCAACATGGTACGCTCAATTGCAATCTCAATTCTTTATCACAACTTCGCACAACTAACCAGCAAGTGCACTGGGTCGTCCAAGTAATAAACCTTACGCGAGAAAGGGTCGATCCCACGGAGATTGTTGGTATAAAGCAAGCTATGGTCATCTTGTAAATCTCAGTCAGGCAGATTCAAATGGTTATGGGTGATTTATGAATAAAGCATAAAACAAGGATAGAGATACTTATGTAATTCATTGGTGAGAACTTCAGATAAGCGTATGGAGATGCTTTGTCCCTTCCGTCTCTCTGCTTTCCTACTGTCTTCATCCAATCCTTCTTACTCCTTTCCATGGCAAGCTGTATGTTGGGCATCACCGTTGTCAGTGGCTACAGTCCCATCCTTTCAGTGAAAATGTTCAACGCACCCTGTCACGGCACGGCTAATCATCTGTCGGTTCTCAATCAGGTTGGAATAGAATCCAGTGATTCTTTTGCGTCTGTCACTAACGCCCAGCCTTCAGGAGTTTGAAGCTCGTCACAGTCATTCAATCATTGAATCCTACTCAGAATACCACAGAAAAGGTTTAGACCTTCCGGATTCTCTTGAATGCCGCCATCAATTCTAGCTTATACCACGAAGATTCCGATTAAGGAATCCAAGAGATAAACATTCAAGCCTTGTTTGCTTGTAGAACGGGAGTGGTTGTCAGGCACGCGTTCATAAGTGAGAATGATGATGAGCGTCACATAATCATCACATTCATCAAGTTCTTGAGTGCGAATGAATATCTTGGAATAAGAATAAGCCGAATTGAATAGAAGAACAGTAGTAATTGCATTAATACTCGAGATACAGCAGAGCTCCACACCTTAATCTATGGTGTGTAGAAACTCCACCGTTGAAAATACATAAGAACAAGGTCTAGGCATGGCCGAATGGCCAGCCTCCCATGATTTAAGAACTAGATGTCCAAAGATGATCCTCAGATCGAAAAATGATCCAAAGATTCAAAGATCTTAAGATGAAAATACAATAGTACAAGGTCCTATTTGTAGAGAACTAGTAGCCTAGGGTTTACAGAAATGAGTAAATGACATAAAAATCCACTTTCGGGCCCACTTGGTGTGTGCTTGGGCTGAGCATTGAAGCATTTTCATGTAGAGACTTTTCTTGGAGTTAAACGCCAGCTTTTGTGCCAGTTTGGGCGTTTAACTCCCATTCTTGTGCCAGTTCCGGCGTTTAACGCTGGGCAGTTTTGAGCTGATTTGGAACGCCGGTTTGGGCCATCAAATCTCGGGCAAAGTATGAACTATTATACATTGCTGGAAAGCCCAAGATGTCTACTTTCCAACAACGTTGAGATCGCGCCAATTGGGTATCTGTATCTCCAGAAAATCCACTTCGAGTGCAGGGAGGTCAGAATCCAACAGCATCTGCAGTCCTTTTCAGTCTCTGAATCAGATTTTTGCTCAGGTCCCTCAATTTCAGCCAGAAAATACCTGAAATCACAGAAAAATACACAGAATCATAGTAAAGTCCAGAAAAGTGAAAACATACTAAAAACATACTAAAAATAATGCCAAAAAGCGTATAAATTATCCGCTCATCAATAGGACAATTGAGGAAAGGAGATTCGGCCACTACACCAAGGGAATTTCACACTTGTCTTCATAGGGAATGTCCTTGGAAGTGTTGTCATGCAACATTGGGAGTGGACAATCTTAGAGACCGAACCAAGACCCTCATAAAAGAGGTGATCCTTGTGCTAATTCAATCTCAAAATCCCAACCGTCCACTATCAAAACAACACCATCAATCCACACCCTTCAACAATTGCCATCCCTCTATATAAACCCCTTCACACAACTTTTCTGTACACACCCTGTATCTCCATTTTTTTTCACTTCTTTCTCTCAGGCTATACATACTTCACGTACACCCTATATACTCACCTTTTCTCCTTTTTCTCAAAACACATTCCCTCAAGACTCATTCTACCTCAACCCAACCGAACTCCATCTTCAACCCGCTGACCTTTACTATTCAACTCCCACTCATGGCAGCATCAAGCTTCAAGAGGCGAAGAGGAAATGAGCCAATGGAGCAGCCCTCCTTCGACACCGGGAGATTCAAAATAGCCTTCCATGAGCTCGAGTTCGAGCGAATAAAGGACAAGAAGATACTACCTGAATCAACATTCCAGTTCGATGAAGATGAGTGTCCACAAATTCAGGAGAAGATTGAAAAAAGGGGTTGGGAAAAGCTCACTAACCTGGAAGCAAGGGCAAATGCAAACCTCATCAGGGAATTTTATGCAAATGTGGTTAGAGAAGATAAGACCACAGCCCCCACCTTCAAGAGCTATGTAAGAGGAATAGAGGTGGATTTTAGCCCCAATGTAATCACTAGAGTTCTCCAATTGAAATCCCCACGTTTTGTTGAGCTTGATTATCAAGAAAGAATAAATAAAGGCACCGACAATGATGAATTGGAAGAGATCGTGGGTGACATATGCATTATGGGATCTGACTGGTAAAGGTATTCAGATAAGAGACCCCGGTTCATTAGGAGAGGAGACCTCATCCCGGAAGCTTAGGGTTGGTTTGAGCTTGTGAGACGATCTATCCTTCCAATAGCAAACAATTCTGAGGTTAATATTACTCGAGCTACCATGGTACATTGCTTGATTAAGGGTGGAAGCATCAATGTGCACGAAATTGTAGCTGAAGGAATCCAAGAATCAGCCGAGAAGAAAGATTCAGGTGCTAGACTTTGGTACCCCAGCACCATCCTTAGATTATGCATGAAAGCAAAGGTAGTCTTTGAGGACAGCAATCCAAATTGGATAGGTCTTGGAAGATCACTTACACTCCAACGCATAACCCATGTGACTCCAGTTCAACAGCAAAAAAGACCCCATTTAAGGAAGAGGACATCAGAAGAAGCACAAGAGGAAGAGCCTCTCCAAGGAGTACCCCAACCCACAGAATATCATCAAGAAGGATATCATGACCCAACCAACATCAACTTGGGTCACATCCGAGGAGCCATTGATGATTTGTCAAGGATATACATGGAAGGACAAGAACAACAACTACAACTTCAATCTCAGAGAATGGATTGGCAAGAGGAAATGCTAACAAATTGGATGAATCAACAAAGGGAATGGCAGAAACAGCTAATGGAGCAGCAACAAGAGCACTATTCCCAGCTTACTCAAGCCATTAATCAAGTGTCTGAAACGCAAGAAAGCCAAGATAAACGCCTCCAGGAACTCAATCAACGCCAGATGAATCAGATGAAAGCATTCAACGAATTTAGCGTACTAAATGAAGGAAGGCAACTACATCGAGAAGAATTCAGCATCAACACTCAGGCAAAGTTAAACTATGTGGTTGAGCATATGCATCACCTGCACCCTGACATCCCAAGTTATGAGGCAGTTCGCAAGAACTTAACTGAACAAGAAGAGAGGAAGGTGAAATAGCAAAAGGAAGCATTAAAGAAAAAGATGGAGGATGCTAGATTCTGGAAAAAGCTGATGGGGAAGCGCAAGGGAAATGGAGACTCAAGTAATCAAGGAGAATCCCAAGGGAGCAGAAGAGAATGAGCACACCAACAGGTGAAAGGTGGTGAAGTTCTTCCTTAGTTTACTTTCTTTTTCAAAGCTTTAAATAAGGAAAATCATGTATGAAATAGAACATGCTTCCATGGTAGCTTAGGATTTTCAATTATACATTTAAGTTTTATTGCTTAGGTCTATGTTATTGAGCTTAATGTCTTGAATGCTCACTTTCATCTTCCTTACTTGTATGCTTGTCTCTCTAAGTTTATCTAAAAGAAAATGTTGTGGAAAGAACAAGAGTGGAGTCATTTTGTGAAGTGCATTCTGAATGTTTGTGGTAGGCTGATTAGTAAGCTAAGTTGGTTCACCAAGAAAGGAAAGAAAGCAACTATCCATCCTAAGTCCTATATTTGAGACACATTCTTGGAGGCTAGCTAAGCAATAAGATCCCAACGAGAAAAGAAAAAGAGCAATACAATTGAAAATAAGAAAAGGAACACAATAAGAAACAATGCTAGGCACCAAGGGTTTCAAAATTGAGGCATGTGTCTGTGGTGTCTATGTACAAGGGATATACTTGCATGAATAAGCTCTTAGGGGTGCCTTTTCACTTGGTAACTTGGATTAACTAATCCGGGATTATCAGCTGAAAGTCCACTATCAAGAGTAACCCTTGTTACAGGGCACTTAGTAACCCAAAGAGGTGCTGGACACCTAGGTCTCAAGAAAGAAAGAATAACAAACCATGTGCTTGTGGTGTGTATGTATGAGGGAAAGAGACTTGAAGGAGTAAGTCCTTAGGGGTGTCTTAACACCTAACACCCTAAAACCAACTGGTTTGGGAGTGTTGGCTGAAAGCTTATCATAAAAGTCGCCCTCTTACAAAGCACTTAGCAAAAAGAAAAATAAACTTTTTAAAAAAAAAGAGAAGGATCAATAAGAAAGAAGCCTCAAGGGATGCAATCAAGAGAGTGACTAGGGATTTGATAAAGGCTTGAAACCTAAAGGGAAAGAACCTAAGTTGCTATATATAAAACTCCATGAACCAGGAATGCTACTTCCATTTTATCTTATTGTTCTTTCATTTCATTTTTCTTATGCTTTAGTACTTGCTTAGGGACAAGCAAGCTTTAAGTTTGGTGTTGTGATGCCAGGGCATCTATGCCAGTTTCACTGACCTTTTCTTTATTGTTTTAGGGTAGTTTCATGCATTTTCCTAGTAAATAAGGTATGTTTTGGGTGAAAATACACTTACACCTTCATTTAAGCAACTATTGTGAATTTTGCATGATTTCATGAGATTTTTGCCAGAATTGTATGATAATTTGATGATGCATATTCTCATGACTTTGGCTAGAGCTTTGACGCACTTTAATTGCTTGATTTCAGGACAAATGAAGCATGGAAGAACCACGTTAGATTCATGTTAACTTAGTTAACGTGACTACTAACGTGGGATGGCAAAGAGCTTGCAACGTTAATGAGAAAAGTGATCACCAATAACGCCTGCGAAGCCATTCATAGCTTACGTTAAGAGCCACGTTAACTAAGTTAACGTGGTACTTAACGTAGAAGAAAAAGAGGACTCCACGTTAACGAGAAACATGAACTCCAATAACGTTTCTCCTCAACGTTAGTGGTAAAAGTGAACACCACTAACGTCGCGAAACTAGGCAATGCCCCACGTTAAGAGTCACGTTAACTTAGTTAACGTGAACTCTAACGTGGAAGAGGATCAACAACGCCAACGTTAGTGACACTCACTTTTGTCACTAATGTTGGATCATTAGCATTGCCTACGTTAACTCTCACGTTAAGATTGTTAACGTGAAAGTTAACGTGGAGTTGAGTTCAAAGAACTAACGTTAGTGACACTCACTTTTGTCACTAACGTTGGGAGATGGCTTCATTACTACGATAAGAGCCACGTTAACTTATTTAACGTGGGTTCTAACGTAGGGACTTAAGGCAATTGGAGCGTTAGTGACAAAGGTGAGTGTCACTAACGCTCTCGAAGGTGATAGATACCCACGTTAAGAGCTACGTTAGCCAACCTAACGTGAGATCTAACGTAGGGGCAAAGAGGCAAGCAACGTTAATGGGAAAAGTGATTCCCATTAACGTTTGTGAAAAGGGGCATAAGCCAACGTTAATGGGAAAAGTGAGTCCCATTAACGTTGGCCAAGGATTGAGTAGGAAACGTTAGAAGTCACGTTAAGATTTCTAACGTTGGAATTAACGTGGGTATATAAGGGTGGAACGTTAGTGGAAAAAGTGAATGCCACTAACGTTCTCGCACCCAAAATGTTACTCAACGTTAATCTCACTACATGCCCAAGCCTAATTCATATTTCTCTGCAAGCTGGGCCCACTAAAGATGAGAATTGCTTCAACTCAAGGTCCAGAGCCCACATCCAAGACTTGAAGAACTCACTAGAAGATCATGAGGAGTAGTATATATAGGAGTAGTTTTGAACTAGAGAGAAGCTTAGCACTTTTGGGAACTACTCTCTGCATATTTACTTTTCTGTACTTCTAGCATGGATTCTTCTTTTCTACCATTTTTCATTTCTAGAGCTATGAACAACTAAACCCCTTTCATTGGGTTAGGGAGCTCTGTTGTAATTTGATGGATCAATTATAGTTTTCATTCTTCTTCTTCTTTCTTTTCTCTTGATCTTACTAGAAAGCTTTCGATCTTAATTCAATTGGTTAGTTGTCTTGGAAAAGAAACTCTCCATAATTGGATTTCCTTTGAACCTTGGAAAAGGGATGAGGAAATCATGCTAGAAATGCTTTCTCATGTTGGACCAAATTGGGGTTTGGATGGATATTGTGACATTTAATCCTCCCAACACTTTGATTTGGAAATACATGTGGTATAATCAGTGACCACACTTTCATCTCTTCCCATGAGCAATTAAATCAAGGAATTGGGCAATTGTTCAAGCTTAGAGAGATTGGATTGCCAAGGAATTGGGATCCAATCACTTAAGATTGCCAAGGAGATTAATGAATGCATTGATTGAGGAAGAGATGAGAATGAACTTGATCCGGAGAATGCAACATCTCCTAAACCCAATGATCTCCCCATTTCTGATCTTACCCATTCTATTTACTTTCTGCCATTTAATTTCCTGCTCATTACCCCAACTCCCCATTTAAGATTCTGCACTTTAATTTCTGTTATTTACTTTCTAGTCATTTAAATTTCTGTATCTCAATCTCAATTCTGTTTAGCTCAACTAGCATATTCTTCTAACTAAAGTTGCTTGACCAATCAATCCCTATGGGATTCGACCTCACTCTATTGTGAGTTTTTCTTGACGACAATTCGATATACTTACCGAAGGGAAATTTGTTGAGAGACAAGTTTTCATGCATCACCTGGCCAAAAAGTTCCTGGCCCAATTTTCCATACAAAAGGACAAAGCCATACACGCACCCAGCCTACTAGGGATCAAGCAAGGAGATCGGGAGAGTCTTCGTAACTGCATGGAAAGATTCAATAAAACACGCATGGACATACAAAGTCTACCAACAGAAGCTGCCATCATGGGCCTCATAAATGGCCTACGAGAAGGACCATTTAGCCAATCTATATCAAAGAAGTACCCAGCATCCCTAGACGAAGTACAAGAACGGGCGCAGAAGTACATCAACATGGAGGAGAATTCTCAACTTAGGGAAGTCTCGAGGTTCGGTTCTGCCTACCGAGATAAAGATAAAGAATCCAAGAAAAAAGAAGATCGCTCCGAAGAGAAAATCAAAACATATCATAACTAAACCCCTCTTAGGGTATCCTTGGTAGATATTTACAAAGAAGTCTGCCATACGGAAAAAATACCCCCAGCTCGGCCACTTAAAGGCAAAAGGGGAGGAGGAAATCGGAACGAATACTGTGAGTATCATCGAGTCCGAGGACATTCCACCAACAAATGCTTTGACTTGAAAAACGTCATAGAGAAATTAGTAAGGAAAGGAAAACTAGATCCGTTCCTGGCCAGTCGGGACGAAGAACCAAGAAAAAGAAGAAGGGATGAAGATGTCGGATGATCTGAATGATCACCCCGCACACCGGAAAGACATGTCCACATGATACACGGCGGATTTGCTGGAGGAGGAATCTCCAAATCATCCTGCAAGCGACACCTCAAAGAAGTATACCATGTCGAAGGCAAGAAGGAGGCGCAAGACATCCCAGCAATCACGTTTAGCAAAGAAGATGCATCCGGAATCATCTCAGGACACGACGACCCCATGGTCATCACAATCATATTGGCAAACGCCAACCTCCACTGTACATTAATTGACCAAGGAAGCTCTGCCGACATCTTATTCAAAACTGCCTTCGACATGCTCGGCTTAGAAGAAAAAGAGCTAAGAGCATACCCGAACAGCCTGTTCGGACTTGGGGATACCCCAGTACAGCCACTGGGATACGTATCGTCACATACAACCTTCGGAAAGGGGAACCAATCTAGAACACTCAAGATAGACTATATCGTGGTCAACGTAAGCTCAGCCTACAATGCCTTAATAGGTCGGACAACGTTAAATCAACTCGGCGCAATAGTTTAAACTCTACATCTATGAATGAAATTCGCAACTACAGAAGGGATAGCTATAATAAAAGCAGATCAAAAGATGGCGCGTCGCTGTTATAACGAAAGTCTAAACCTTCGAGGCGAAGGAGGAGAGTTCCACACAATCGAACTCGGCAGAGATCAGAGACGAGAAGAACTCTGCCCACGACCCGAAGGAGAAATAGAAAGAGTCCAGCTCGGAGATACCTCGGATAAAATAACTAATATTGGCACGATTCTGAAAGGAGACGCAAAGGAATCACTAATACGGTTCCTACGAGATAATGTTGATCTCTTCGCATGGAAAGCTGCCGACATGCCAAGCATAGATCCCGAACTAATGAGCCACAAGTTGGCAGTCTACCCGGGATCCCGGCTGGTACAACAAAGACGAAGAAAACTCGGGCCAGAACGGTCTCATGCTGTAGAAGAACAAGTACAAGCACCACTAGAGGCAGGGTTCATAAGAGAAGTTAAATACCCACTATGGCTAGCAAACGTCGTCTTGGTGAGAAAGTCAAATGGGAAGTGGCGAATGTGCACCGACTACACCGACCTCAACAAAGCCTGCCCAAAAGACCCTTATCCACTCCCAAGCATCGATGCTCTAGTAGATGCCTCATCGGGATATAAGTATCTCTCGTTCATGGACGCATACTCAGGCTACAACCAGATCAGAATGTATCCACTGGATCAAGAAAAAACCTCGTTTCTCACACCAAAAGCGAATTATTGCTACATCGTAATGCCTTTCGGCCTTAAGAACGCGGAAGCCACTTATCAAAGGCTAATGAATAAAGTCTTCTCAACCTGGCTAAATGCACCTTCGCAGTGGAAGCAGGTAAATTTTTGGGCTTTATGCTCACACAAAGAGGAATCGAGGCAAATCCAGATAAATGTCAGGCCATACTCAACATGAAAAGCCCAACATACATCAAAGAGGTACAACAACTCAATGGGAGATTGGCAGCCTTGTCCAGATTCCTAGCAGGGTCAGCAATAAGATCCCTCCCCTTCTACGCTACCTTAAGGAAGGGAAAGAACTTCGAGTGGACAACGGAATGTGAACAAGCCTTCCGAGACTTCAAAGAATTCTAGGGCCAGCCCCCCATCCTATCTCGACCACAAGAGGGAGAACCACTCATACTGTACCTCGCAGTAGGAAGTCAGGCAATAGCCTCAGCACTAATTAGAGAATATGAAGGGGGACAACAACCCGTTTACTTCATTAGTAAAGCACTACAGGGGTCAGAGCTGAACTACCAGAAAATAGAGAAGTTTGCCTACGCTCTGATACTCGCATCCCGACGACTTCGCCCATACTTCCAAGCGCACACCATTAAAGTTCGGACCAACCAGCCCATAAAAGTGATATTACAGAAAACAGATCTAGCAGGAAGAATCCTACAGTGGGAAATCGAGTTGTCCGAGTTCGACCTCCAATACAAGGCACAGACAGCCATCAAATTATAATACCTAGCCAACTTCATCGCAGAATTCACAGACACCACGAAAATCCCCAAAGAGTGGAACATATACGTGGACGGTTCCTCGAATAAAACTGGAAGCGGTGCAGGTGTGATAATCGAAAGCAACCAAGGAACCCAACTTGAGCTTTCCCTGAAATTCGGATTCCCAGCCTCAAACAACCAGGCGGAATATGAAGCGTTATTAGCTGGTTTGAAGCTGGCTAGGGAAGTTGGAGCTCAGAAACTCAACATCTACAGTGACTCACAAGTCGTTACCTCGCAAATAACGGGAAGATACCAAGCCAAAGATCCTACCATGAAAAAATATTTGGATAAAACCAAATAATAGCTCGGACAACTCGGGGAATATAGGATCTGCCACATACCCCGCGAGCAAAATGCCCGAGCTGACGCACTCTCAAAACTAGCCAGCACCAAACCAGGGGGAAACAATAGAAGCCTCATCCAGGAAATACTGCAGAACCCATCAATATCGGAAGAAGAAAAAATCCTAGCCATAATAGGTCAGGATCAAGGATGGATGACCCCCATAATTAACTACCTCAAAACAGAAGCGCTCCCTACAGATGAAAAGGAGGCAAAGAGGTTAAAAAGGGAGGCATAGTACTACACTATCATAAACAACACCCTATACAAAAGAGGGATCTCAACACCATTGTTAAAATGCGTACCGACCTCCAATACAAAGGAAGTCTTGGAGGAAGTACACAGCGGCATTTGTGGCAATCATCTCGGAGCGCAAGCTCTCACTAAAAAGGTACTCTGGGCGGGATTCTATTGGCCAACTCTACAAAAGGAAGCTACCGAATGTGCAAAGACATGTCCACCATGCCAGAAGCATGCCAGCTTTCACATCGCCCCGCTGGAAAAGCTCATCAGCGTTACCTCACCCTGGCCATTCGCAAAGTGGGGACTCGATCTTCTCGGACCCTTTCCCAAGGGATCGGGACAAGTCAAGTTCCTCATAGTAGAGGTAGACTACTTCACAAAATGGATCGAGGCAGAACCCCTAGCCAACGCCACTGCTCAAAGAAGTCAGAAATTCCTATATAGGAACATCACTACAAGGTTCGGGGTTCCATACTCCATCAACACGGAAAATGGCACCCAATTCACAGATGCAGGCTTCAGAAAACTAGTAGCCGACTTGAACATAAAACACCAGTTCACCTCCGTCGAACATCCCCAAGCCAATGTACAAGCCGAAGCTGCCAACAAAGTCATATTGGCCGGGCTGAAACGGAGACTACAAGAAGCAAAGGGAGCTTGGGCCGAGGAACTTCCACAAGTCATATGGGTGTATCGAACAACTCCACATTCCACTACGAACGAATCACCATTTCGATTAACATACGGAGTAGAGGCAATGATTCTAATAGAAGTTGAGGAAGGGTCTCCCCGAGTAGTCCACTACAATGAACAAACCAACTCTCAACTTCAAAGAGAAGAGCTCGACCTACTTCCGGAAATCCAAGAAAGAGCTAGGATCAGAGAAGAAGCACTAAAGCGGCGAATGGCTTCCAGATATAATCAAAAGGAAATGCCAAGAGGTTTCGCTGAGAATGATCTCATCTTAATCCGAAATGATATTGGAACAACTCGACCCGGAGAAGGAAAGCTGACTAGAAAGGACCCTACCGAGTCACAGAAGTACTTGGGAAGGGCTACTATAGACTGTCCGAACTCGAGGGACGAGAACTCCCCAGATCATGGCACGCCTGTAACCTAAGAAGGTACTATAGTTAGATAAAGGTCTCATCACAAGATGCACTCTTTTTCCTAAAAAGGTTTTTTAACGAGGCGTCAAGATTGAGATTTAATCCGACTTAAGGGTATGAAAAACTCCCGCCTGTATATATTTGCACTTTCTTTAAATAAAATACATTTTAGATATTCTACAAATTCCCAAGATGCATTAATCTGAAGCATTCATCGACCGATTATAAAGCAACGGATCGAACAGAAAGTGAAGAACAGATTCACTATACGATCTCGATAGGAATGATTGATCGACAAAGGTGAAAACGCAATTCACCTAAAGGTCGATTAAACCAGGACAGAAACCACCATCTACAAATCGGCAAAAGATGAACACAGAATAATGCAAGAAGTTATCGAAAGTGATCCCAAAAAGAACCTGACGAGGTCTTATGAATTGCTATATAATAACTTAAAAAGACTGGCCGACACTAAAAAGTCGGACTAAGTCAATCCAAGTTATTAGCAAATCCCTGGAAAGAGGTCTGGCCAACCCTATTAAAGAGGAATTGCTATAACTTAGAAGAGATCGACCTAACGAAGTCGGTCTCCTACAAAGACAAGTTGTAAAAGTAATCCCTGAAAGAGACCTAACAATGGTCCAAGAAAGAAGATTACAAAAACAACTTATAAGAGATCGACCTAACGAAGTCGATCCCCTACAAGACAAGTTGTAAAAAGTAATCCCTGAAAGAGACCTAAAAAAGGTCCAAGAAAGAGGTTCACAAAAACAACTTAGAAGAGATCGAACTAATTAAGTCGGTCTCCTACAAGACAAGTTGTAAAAGTAATCCCTGAAAGAGACCTAACAAAGGTCCAAGAAAGAGGATCACAAAAACAACTTAGAAGATATCGACCTAACGAAGTCGGTCTCCTACAAGACAAGTTGTAAAAGTAATCCCTGAAAGAGACCTAACAAAGGTCCAAGAAAGAGGATCACAAAAACAACTTAGAAGAAATCGACCCAACGAAGTTGGTCTCCTACAAAATAAAATAATCCCTGACAGAGACCTGAACACGGTCCAAAAAAAGAGGATTATCAAAAACTCGACAGAGTCCGGTATGACGAAGTCGGCCCGAAAAAGATAAAGTTAACAAAGGCAAAACCTCAAAAAAGATCTGAACAAGATCTAAGAAAAAAGGATCACCTAGTAACGAAACGGGGACCAACATGAAGAAATCGGACTGAAGCTACAAAAAGTTATAAAAAGTAAATCCTAAGGGGTTGCTCGAAAAGATCAATTGAGAAGATCAACAAACAGAGGGAAGATAATTCGACCCGGTAGACCTTGACCTTGCCACAAAAGCGATCAAAAGATGATGGATAAAAAACAACTCTGAAAATCCCAGATAAGTGATAAAGAAAGCTGCAAGCAAGCATATCACAGTTATCATAAAACAAAGACTCAACAGGTCGCTTAAAAGCCAACCCCAAGAGCCAGAGAAACCATTTTGTTTTTCAAAATAAAGTTGCTAAAAATAGCAACTGGAGTATCAACAGTCAACAAAGCATCATTTACAAAAAAAAGAGTTCGAAGCCCACAAATCGGGCTATTTACACAAATACTTAAAAAAGGAGGTCAACCAAGATCTAGAGCCCTCCCGGCAGCATCAGTACGGGGAGAAGGAGGGAAAGTCTGATTAGGCACAGCTTCTACAGTTCCATCATCCCGGTTCAGAATCTGGCAATCCGGATCGGACGTAACGGGAGGAACCGAGGAGGTCGAAACTTTAAGAGAAGGCACTGGGGGAGGGTCAGCATCATCATCATCCTGGTCATCAGGGACAATCTTACCATCCCTCACAACATTGTCCAGCCTGACGAAAGCCAAGTCGGCATCAGGAGCAACAATCCGGAACTGCTCCATCAGGTTCTCGGAGGCAACAGTTACGTTACCCACAAGGTGACCCTGAAGCTCGGCATAATTAACCCGAGCAGTTTCCAAATCATCCCGGAGATGCATTAATTCCCTATAAGCTGAGACATAGCTATCCTTATGCTTCAGGGCCATGTCCTCAGCCAACTTCTAAGAAGCAGCCAGGGCAATTGATGAGCGGATAATTTGTACGCTTTTTGGCATTGTTTTTAGTATGTTTTTAGTAGTTTTAGTTGAGTTTTTAGTATATTTTTATTAGTTTTTAGTTAAAATTCACTTTTTTGGACTTTACTATGAGTTTGTGTGTTTTTCTGTGATTTCAGGTATTTTCTGGCTGAAATTGAGGGACCTGAGCAAAAATCTGATTCAGAGACTAAAAAGGACTGCAAATGCTGTTGGATTCTGACCTCCCTGCACTCGAAGTGGATTTTCTGGAGCTACAGAAGCCCAATTGGCGCGCTCTCAACGGCGTTGGAAAGTAGACATCCTGGGCTTTCCAGCAATATATGATAGTCCATACTTTGCCCAAGTTTTGATGGCCCAAAGCGGCGTTCAAAATCACCTTCAGAATTTCCAGCGTTAAACGCCGGAACTGGCACCAAAATGGGAGTTAAACGCCCAAACTGGCATAAAAGCTGGCGTTTAACTCCAAGAAGAGTCTCTACACGAAAATGCTTCATTGCTCAGCCCAAGCACACACCAAGTGGGCCCGGAAGTGGATTTTTATGTCATTTACTTATCTCTGTACACCCTAGGCTACTAGTTCTCTATATATAGGACCTTTTACTATTGTATTTTCATCTTCGGACATCTAGTTCTTAGATCATTTGGGGGCTGGCCTCACGGCCATGCCTAGACCTTGTTCTTATGTATTTTCAATGGTGGAGTTTCTACACACCATAGATTAAGGTGTGGAGCTCTGCTGTACCTCGAGTATTAATGCAATTACTATTGTTCTTCTATTCAATTCCGCTTGTTCTTATTCCAAGATATTCATTCGCACTCAAGAACTTGATGAATGTGATGATTATGTGACACTCATCATCATTCTCACTTATGAACAAGTGATTGACAACCACTTATGTTCTACAAGCAAACAAGGCTCTAATGTTTATCTCTTGGATTCCTGATACACGATGCATGGTTGATCGCCTGACAACCGAGTGCTCGCCTGACAAACGAGCCAGCCATTCCGTGAGATCAGAGTCTTCGTGGTATAGGCAAGAACTGATGGCGGCATTCAAGAGAATCCGGAAGGTCTAACCTTGTCTGTGGTATTCTGAGTAGGATTCAATGATTGAATGACTGTGACGTGCTTCAAACTCCTGAGGGCGGGGCGTTAGTGACAGACGCAAAAGAATCACTGGATTCTATTCCGGCCTGATCGAGAACCGACAGATGGATAGCCGTGCCGTGACAGGGTGCGTTGAACATTTCCACTGAGAGGATGGGAGGTAGCCATTGACAACGGTGAAACCCTTGCATGAGCTTGCCATGGAAAGGAGTAAGAAGGATTGGATGAAGACAGTAGGAAAGCAGAGAGACGGAAGGGACAGCATCTTCATACGCTTATCTGAAGCTCTCACCAATGATATACATATGTATCTCTATCTTTATCTTTATGTTTTATTCATCATCTATACCCATTTGAGTCTGCCGGACTAAGATTTACAAGGTGACCATAGCTTGCTTCATACCAACAATCTCCGTGGGATCGACCCTTACTCGCATAAGGTTTATTACTTGGACGACCCAGTGCACTTGCTGGTTAGTTGTGCGAAGTTGTGTTTATGCCATGGTATTGAGCACCAAGTCTTTGGAGCCATTACTAGGGATTATTTGAGTTGTAGTGATCACAATTTCGTGCATCAAGTTTTTGGCGCCGTTGTCGGGGATTGTTTCGTGTATGGACAACTGACGGTTCATCTTGTTGCTTAGATTAGGTATTTTTTTTTTCAGAGTTCTTAAAAATGACTTCTAGAGTTTCATGATGATCTGTTGAAATCTGGCTGGCTGAGAAGCCATGTCTAATCTTATTGGACCGAGGTTTCAATTGATCATCACAAGAGCTTGTTGATTTCTATCAAACTTGCTATTGGAGCAATGATCTGCTGAGGCTTGGCTGGCCATTGGCCATGTCTAGTGTTTTGGACCGAAGCTTTCTTTGAAAGCTTGGCTGGCTGTGAAGCCATGTCTAATTCCTGGACCGGAGTCTTAGACTAGCATAGCAATGATTCCTGGAATTCAAATTAAGAATTCTGAAACCTTTATTTTCTATTTTCATATAATTTTCGAAAAAGCACAAAAAAAAAGAAAAAAATTTTTAAAATCATAAAAACCAAAAATACTTTATGTTTCTTATTTGAGTCTAGTGTCTAATTTTAAGTTTGGTGTCTTGCATGCATTGTGTATTTGATCTTGTTTCTATTTTCAAGTCAATAATACAGGGAACTGAAGATTCAGTACATGCAGCAGAGGAATTACACAGAAAAAGCTGGGCGTTCAAAACGCCCAGTGAAGAAGGACAGACTGGCGTTTAAACGCCAGCCAGGGTGCCTGGTTGGGCGTTTAACGCCCAAAAAGGTAGTGCATTGGGCGTTAAACGCCAGAATGTGCACCATTCTGGGCGTTTAACGCCAGGATGGCACAAGAGGGAGGATTTTGTTTTCAAATCAATTTTTTTCCAAGTTTTCAAAGTTTTTCAAAATCAAATCTTTTTCAAATCATATCTTTTCAATCAAATGTTTTCAAAATCAATTTCTTTCCTTTTTCAAAGATACTTGCTATCAATTAATGATTTGATTCAACATTTCTAGTATGTTGCCTTTTCTGTTGAGAAAGGTTTAATGTTTGAATCATATCTTTTCTTGTTAAGCAAGTCATTAATTTTTTTTTTTTAAAATCAAATCTTTTTAAAATTGTTTTCAAATCATATCTTTTCAATCATATCTCTTTAAAACCATAATTTTTCAATCATATCTTTTTCAAAACAAGTTTTTAATCATATCTTTTTGATTTCTAATTTCAAAATCTTTTTCAAAAATTACTTGATCTCTTTCTCACTCTTGATTTTCGAAAATCAAATTAAAGTTTTTCAAAATGTTTTTAAAATCTTTTTAATTAATTTTCGAAAAAATCTCTTCCCCTCTTCTCACATCCTTCTATTTATGGAGTACCACTCCTCCTTAATGCACAATTCGAACTCTATCTGACTAAGTTCGAATTCTTCTACCTCTTCCTTCTATTTTTCTTTTCTTCTGACACCTCAAGGAATCTCTATACTGTAACATAGAGGATTCTATATTTTCTTGTTCTCTTCTCTTTCATATGAGCAAGAACAAAGACAAAGGCATTCTTGTTGAAGCTGACCCTGAACCTGAAAGGACCTTGAAGCGAAAGCTAAAAGAAGCTAAGGCACAACTCTCCGTAGAGGACCTAACAGAAATCTTCAAAGAAGAAGACATGGCAGCCGAAAACAACAACAATGCTAACAATGCAAGGAAGGTGCTGGGTGACTTTACTGCACCTACTCCCGACTTCTATGGGAGAAGCATCTCTATCCCTGCCATTGGAGCAAACAACTTTGAGCTTAAGCCTCAATTAGTTTCTCTAATGCAACAGAATTGCAAGTTCCATGGACTTCCATTGGAAGATCCTCATCAGTTCTTAGCTGAATTCTTGCAAATCTGTGACACTGTCAAGACTAATGGGGTTGACCCTGAGGTCTACAGACTTATGCTATTCCCTTTTGCTGTAAGAGACAGAGCTAGGATATGGTTGGACTTACAACATAAAGAAAGCCTGGACTCATGGGAAAAACTAGTCAATGCCTTCTTGGCAAAGTTCTTTCCACCTCAAAAATTGAGTAAGCTTAGAGTGAAAGTCCAAACCTTCAGACAAAAGGATGGAGAATCCCTCTTTGAAGCTTAGGAAAGATACAAACAATTGATCAGAAAATGTCCTTCTGACATGCTTTCTGAATGGAGCATCATAGGTATTTTCTATGATGGTCTCTCTGAACTATCCAAGATGTCTTTGGATAGCTCTGCTGGAGGATCTCTTCATCTGAAGAAGATGCCTACAGAAGCTCAAGAGCTAATTGAAATGGTTGCAAATAACCAATTCATGTACACTTCTGAAAGGAATCCTGTGAACAATGGGACTAATCAGAAGAAAGGAGTTCTTGAGATTGATACTCTGAATGCCATTCTGGCTCAGAACAAGATATTGACTCAACAAGTCAATTTGATTTCTCAAAGTCTGTCTGGAATGCAAAATGCACCAAGCAGTACTAAGGATGCTTCATCTGAAGAAGAAGCTTATGATCCTGAGAACCCTTCAATGGAAGAGGTGAATTACCTAGGAGAACCCTATGGAAACACCTATAATTCTTCATCGAGAAATCATCCAAATTTCTCATGGAAGAATCAAGAGAGACCTCAACAAGGTTTCAACAACAATAATGGTGGAAGAAACAGGTTTAGCAATGGCAAGCCTTTTCCATCATCTTCTCAGCAACAGACAGAGAATTCTAAGCAGAACCCCTCTGACTTAGCAACCATGGTCTCTGATCTAATCAAGACCACTCAAAGTTTTATGACTGAAACAAGGTCCTCCATTAGGAATTTGGAGGCACAAGTGGGACAGCTGAGCAAGAAAGTTACTGAACTCTCTCCAAGTACTCTTCCAAGCAATACAGAAGAAAATCCAAAAGGAGAGTGCAAGGCCATCAACATGGCCGAATTTGGAGAGGAAGGAGGGGAAGTGAACGCCACTGAGGAAGACCTCAATGGGCGTGCACTGACCTCCACTGAGTTCCCCAATGAGGAACCGTGGGAATCTGAGGCTCAAAATGAGACCATAGAGATTCCATTGGACTTACTTCTGCCTTTCATGAGCTCTGATGAGTATTCTTCCTCTGAAGAGGATGAGTATGTCACTGAAGAGCAAGTTGCTAAATACCTTGGAGCAATCATGAAGCTAAATGACAAGTTATTTGGAAATGAGACTTGGGAGGATGAACCCCCTTTGCTCATCAAAGAACTGGATGACTTGTCTAGGCAGAAATTACCTCAAAAGAGACAAGATCCTGGGAAGTTTTCCATACCTTCTACCATAGGCACCATGACCTTCAAGAAGGCTCTGTGTGACTTAGGGTCAAGTGTAAACCTCATGCCTCTCTCTGTAATGGAGAAGCTATGGATCTTTGAGGTGCAAGCTGCAAGAATCTCACTAGAGATGGCAGACAACTCAAGAAAACAAGCTCATGGACTTGTAGAGGATGTTTTGGTGAAGATTGAAGACCATTACATCCCTACTAATTTCATAGTCCTAGAGACTGGGAAATGCATGGATGAATCCATCATCCTTGGCAGACCCTTCCTAGCCACAGCAAAGGCTGTGATTGATGTTGATGGAGGTGAACTGATCATTCAAGTGAATGAAGAATCCTTTGTGTTTAAGGCTCAAGGATATCCCTCTGTCACCATGGAGAGGAAGTATGAAGAGCTTCTCTCAAATCAGAGTCAAAAAGAGCTCCCACAGTCAAACTCTAAGTTTGGTGTTGGGAGGCCACAACCAAACTCTAAGTTTGGTGTTGAACCCCCATATTCAAACTCTAAGTTTGGTGTTGGGAGGTTCCAACATTGCTCTGAGTATCTGTAAGGCTCCATGAGAGCCCTCTGTCAAGCTACTGACATTAAAGAAGTGCTTGTTGGGAGGCAACCCAATGTTATATTTTATCTATTCTCTTTTGTTATTTTATTTTATTTTGTAGGTTGATGATCATGAGAAGTCACAAAATCAATTGAAAAAGCAAAAACAGAATGAAAAACAGGAAGAAAAATAGCACACCCTGGAGGAAGAACCTACTGGCGTTTAAACGCCAGTAAGGCTAGCAGATGGGCGTTTAACGCCCAGTCTGGCACCATTCTGGGCGTTTAACGCCAGAAAGGGGCACCAGACTAGCGTTAAACGCCAGGAAAGGGCAAGAACCTGGCGTTAAACGCCAGAAATGGGCACCAGCCCGGCGTTTAACGCCAGAATTGGCTCAAAACGTGATTTTGCATGCCATTTGGTGCAGGGATGACTTTTCCTTGACACCTCAGGATCTGTGGACCCCACAGGATCCCCACCAACCCCACCACTCTCTCTCTTCTTCACCCATTCACCAATCACCTCAATACCTCTTCCCCAAAAACCCTTCACCTATCAAATCCCATCTTTCTCTTCACCACTCACATCCATCCTTCATAAAACCCCACCTACCTCACCCTTCAAATTCAAACCACTTTCCCTCCCAAACCCACCCATACATGACCGAACCATGAGCCCCCTCTCCTATATAAACCCTTCTTCACCCCTTCATTTTCACACAACCTAAACACCACTTCTCCCCCTCTTTGGCCGAACACAAAGCCATTCCCTTCTTCCTCATTTCTTCTTCTTCTACTCTCTTATTTCTTCTTTTGCTCGAGGACGAGCAAACCTTTTAAGTTTGGTGTGGTAAAAGCATTGCTTTTTGTTTTTCCATAACCATTTATGGCATCCAAGGCCAGAGAAACCTCTAGAAAGAGGAAAGGGAAGGCAAAAGCTTCCACCTCCGAGTCATGGAAGATGGAGAGATTCATTTCAAGGGTGCATCAAGACCACTTCTATGAAGTTGTGGCCTTGAAGAAGGTGATCCCCGAGGTCCCTTTTTCACTCAAAAAGAGTGAATATCCGGAGATCCGACATGAGATCCGAAGAAGAGGTTGGGAAGTTCTTACCAACCCCATTCAACAAGTTGGAATCTTAATGGTTCAAGAGTTCTATGCCAATGCATGGATCACCAAGAACCATGATCAAAGTGTGAACCCGGATCCAAAGAATTGGCTTACTATGGTTCGGGGGAAATACTTGGATTTTAGTCCGGAAAATGTAAGGTTGGCATTCAACTTGCCTATGATGCAAGGAGATGAACATCCTTACACTAGAAGGGTCAACTTTGATCAAAGGTTGGACCAAGTCCTCACTGACATTTGTGAAGAGGGCGCCCAATGGAAGAGAGATTCAAGAGGGAAGCCGGTTCAATTAAGAAGGCATGACCTCAAGCCCGTGGCTAGAGGATGGTTGGAGTTTATCCAACGCTCAATCATTCCCACTAGCAACCGGTCCGAAGTTACTCTAGACCGGGCCATCATGATCCATAGCATCATGATTGGAGAAGAAGTGGAAGTTCATGAGGTTATAGCCCAAGAACTCTATAAGGTGGCGGACAAGTCATCCACCTTGGCAAGGTTAGCCTTTCCTCACCTCATTTGTCACCTCTGTTATTCAGTTGGAGTGGACATAGAAGGAGACATCCTCATTGATGAGGACAAGCCCATCACTAAGAAAAGGATGGAGCAAACAAGAGACCCCTCTCATCATGAGATCCCTGAGATGCCTCAAGGGATGCACTTTCCTCCACAAGACTATTGGGAGCAACTGAACACCTCCCTAGGAGAATTGAGTTCCAACATGGGACAACTAAGGGTGGAGCACCAAGAACATTCCATCCTCCTCCATGAAATTAGAGAAGATCAAAGAATCATGAGAGAGGAGCAACAAAGACAAAGAAGAGACATTGAGGAGCTCAAGCACTCCATAAGACCTTCAAGAGGAAGAACAAGCCGCCATCACTAAGGTGGACCCGTTCTTTAATCTCCTTGTTCTTTATTCTTCTGTTTTTCAAAAATTATGCTTTATGTTTATCTATGTTTGTGTCTTGTGATCATTAGTGTCTATTCCTTAAAGTTATGAATGTCCTATGAATCCATCACCTTTCTTAAATAAACAATGTTCTTAATTGAAAAGGAGAAGAATTGCATGAATTTTGAATTTTATAACAGTTTAATTATTTTGATGTGGTGGCAACACTTTTGTTTTCTGAATGTATGCTTAAACAGTGCATATGTCTTTTGAATTTGTGGTTCATGAATGTTGGCTCTTGAAAGAATGATGAAAAACGAGACATGTTACTGAGGATCTGAAAAATCATAAAAATGATTCTTGAAGCAAGAAAAAGCAGTGAATACAAAAAAAAAGAGGCGAAAAAAAAACGAAAAAAGGGGAGAAAGAGAAAAAGAAAAAAGAAAGAAATAAGGTTGTGATCCGAGGCAAAAAGAGTGTGCTTAAGAACCCTGGACACCTCTAATTGGGGACTCTAGCAAAGCTGAGTCACAATCTGAAAAGGTTCACCCAATTATGTGTCTGTGGCATGTATGTATCCGGTGGTAATACTGGAAGACAGAGTGCTTTGGGCCACGGTCAAGACTCATAAAGTAGCTGTGTTCAAGAATCATCATACTTAACTAGGAGAATCAATAACACTATCTGGACTCTGAGTTCCTAAAGAAGCCAATCATTCTGAATTTCAAAGGATAATGTGAGATGCCAAAACTATTCAGAGGCAAAAAGCTAAAAGCCCCGCTCATCTAATTAATACTGATCTTCATAGATGTTTTTGGAGTTCATTGCATATTCTCTTCTTTTTATCTTATTTGATTTTCAGTTGCTTGAGGACAAGCAACAATTTAAGTTTGGTGTTGTGATGAGCGGATAATTTGTACGCTTTTTGGCATTGTTTTTAGTATGTTTTTAGTAGTTTTAGTTGAGTTTTTAGTATATTTTTATTAGTTTTTAGTTAAAATTCACTTTTCTGGACTTTACTATGAGTTTGTGTGTTTTTCTATGATTTCAGGTATTTTCTGGCTAAAATTAAGGGACCTGAGCAAAAATCTGATTCAGAGACTGAAAAGGACTGCAAATGCTGTTGGATTCTGACCTCCCTACACTCGAAGTGGATTTTCTGGAGCTACAGAAGCCCAATTGGCGCGCTCTCAACGGCGTTGAAAAGTAGACATCCTGGGCTTTCCAGCAATATATGATAGTCCATACTTTGCCCAAGATTTGATGGCCCAAACCGGCGTTCAAAATCACCTTCAGAATTTCCAGCGTTAAACGCCGGAACTGGCACCAAAATGGGAGTTAAACGCCCAAACTGGCATAAAAGCTGGCGTTTAACTCCAAGAAGAGTCTCTACACGAAAATGCTTCATTGCTCAGCCCAAGCACACACCAAGTGGGCCCGGAAGTGGATTTTTATGTCATTTACTCATCTCTGTACACCCTAGGCTACTAGTTCTCTATATATAGGACCTTTTACTATTGTATTTTCATCTTCGGACATCTAGTTCTTAGATCATTTGGGGGCTGGCCTCACGGCCATGCCTAGACCTTGTTCTTATGTATTTTCAACGGTGGAGTTTCTACACACCATAGATTAAGGTGTGGAGCTCTGCTGTACCTCGAGTATTAATGCAATTACTATTGTTCTTCTATTCAATTCCGCTTGTTCTTATTCCAAGATATTCATTCGCACTCAAGAACTTGATGAATGTGATGATTATGTGACACTCATCATCATTCTCACTTATGAACAAGTGATTGACAACCACTTATGTTCTACAAGCAAACAAGGCTCTAATGTTTATCTCTTGGATTCCTGATACACGATGCATGGTTGATCGCCTGACAACCGAGTGCTCGCCTGACAAACGAGCCAGCCATTCCGTGAGATCAGAGTCTTCGTGGTATAGGCAAGAACTGATGGCGGCATTCAAGAGAATCCGGAAGGTCTAACCTTGTCTGTGGTATTCTGAGTAGGATTCAATGATTGAATGACTGTGACGTGCTTCAAACTCCTGAGGGCGGGGCGTTAGTGACAGACGCAAAAGAATCACTGGATTCTATTCCGGCCTGATCGAGAACCGACAGATGGATAGCCGTGCCATGACAGGGTGCGTTGAACATTTCCACTGAGAGGATGGGAGGTAGCCACTGACAACGGTGAAACCCTTGCATAAGCTTGCCATGGAAAGGAGTAAGAAGGATTGGATGAAGACAGTAGGAAAGCAGAGAGACGGAAAGGACAGCATCTTCATACGCTTATCTGAAGCTCTCACCAATGATATACATAAGTATCTCTATCTTTATCTTTATGTTTTATTCATCATCTATACCCATTTGAGTCTGCCTGACTAAGATTTACAAGGTGACCATAGCTTGCTTCATACCAACAATCTCCGTGGGATCAACCCTTACTCGCGTAAGGTTTATTACTTGGACGACCCAGTGCACTTGCTGGTTAGTTGTGCGAAGTTGTGTTTATGCCATGGTATTGAGCACCAAGTCTTTGGAGCCATTACTAGGGATTATTTAAGTTGTAGTGATCACAATTTCGTGCACCAGCAATAGAGCTGGCCTTCTCACCCTCCAGCTCCTTCTCCACCTTCGCCAACTTCACCTCCAACTCATCCTTCAGACCCTTGATCCGATCAAATTCTGACTTGGCCTCCTCCATGAAGAATTTTGTGGCATGAATCGGGATCCCCTGAACTGTTCGGAAAATAGCCGCACCCATATGAGCCATTTTCACACTACTTTTGGTGATAAAATCCAGATGCTGAAGAAGAGACACGTCGTCCATGGAAAGCCCACCATAGGGGGCAATTTGCTGGTCAACAAACTCGATAGCATCAAAATCCGAGGCATCAAGGTTAAAGGGCTCGGATGTTTTTTGCTTTTTTAAGGGAGGAACACCAGAAGCAATGGCAGAAGTCTGTGGAGGATCGACCTGGCGAAACCGAGGAGTAGGAATTGCTTTCCTCGGCCCGAGAGAACTCGGCACAGGAGGCTTCACTGGGACCTGAGAAGATCCCTCGCCGGCCACTTTGGCCGAGATGTTCAGAGCAGCAGTTGCCTTCTTTGCCCTTTTAAATGCCTTCATGGAGTCATTGTTCTTTGACATCTCTGCAAATACAGAATTAGCCACAGCAAAGAGTTACGGTCACAACAAGAGGAAGAAAAAATTAAGAAACAAGTATAAGAGACAAGTCCGACAAGTACCCAAAACAGTCCGAACCAAGGACGGGTCATTCAAAAACCTTTTTGTATCAAGATGGGGTGGTTTCCCCCATAGATTCTCAAGAACAACAACAAAGGCACGCTCAACATCATCAAGCATCTCCCAGGTATAGTGATGAGCGGATAATTTATACGCTTTTTGGCATTGTTTTTAGGTAGTTTTTAGTAAGTTCAAGCTACTTTTAGGGATGTTTTCATTAGTTTTTATGTTAAATTCACATTTCTGTGATTTCAGGTAATTTCTGGCTGAAATTGAGGGATTTGAGCAAAACTCTGAAAAAGGCTGACAAAAGGATTGCTGATGCTGTTGGAATCTGACCTCCCTGCACTCGAAATGGATTTTCTGGAGCTACAGAACTTCAAATGGCGCGTTCTCAATGGCGTTGGAAAGTAGACATCCAGAGCTTTCCAGCAATATATAATAGTCCATACTTTATTCGGAAATTGATGACATAACTTGGCGTTGAACGCCAAGTACATGCTGCTGTCTGGAGTTAAACGCCAGAAACACGTCATGATCCGGAGTTGAACGCCCAAAACACGTTATAACTTGGAGTTCAACTCCAAGAAAAGCCTCAGCTCGTGGATAGATCAAGCTCAGCCCAAGCATACACCAAGTGGGCCCCGGAAGTGGATTTATGCATCAATTACTTACTCATGTAAACCCTAGTAGCTAGTCTAGTATAAATAGGATGATTTACTATTGTATTAGACATCTTTTGACAGTTTAATCTATTGACTGTTTAGCCTTTGATTATTCGGTCTCTTGATCATTCAGGGGGCTGGCCATTCGGCCATGCCTGAACCTTTAACTTATGTATTTTCAACGGTGGAGTTTCTGCACACCATAGATTAAGGGTGTGGAGCTCTGCTGTACCTCAAGTTTCAATACAATTATTATTACTTTCTATTCAATTCTCTTTTATTCTTATTCCAAGATATACGTTGCACAACACTTTGATGAATGTGATGATCCGTGACACTCATCATCATTCTCACCTATGAACGCACGTGATTGACAACCACTTCCGTTCTACTTTAGGCCGGGCGCATATCTCTTAGATTCCCCAACAGAATCTTCGTGGTATAAGTTAGATAGATGGTGGCATTCATGAGGATCCGGAAAGTCTAAACCTTGTCTATGGTATTCTAAGTAGGATTCTGGGATTGAATGACTGTGACGAGCTTCAAACTCCTGAAGGCTGGGCGTGATGACAAACGCAAAAGAATCAAGGGATTCTATTCCAACCTGATTGAGAACCGACAGATGATTAGCCGTGCTGTGACAGAGCATAGGAACGTTTTCACTGAGAGGATGGGATGTAGCCATTGACAACGGTGATGCCCTACATACAGCTTGCCATGGAAAGGAGTAAGAAGGATTGGATGAAAGCAATAAGAAAGTAGAGATTCGAAAGGATTCCAGCATCTCCGCACGCCTATCTGAAATTCCCACTATTGATTTACATAAGTATTTCTATCCCTTTTTATTTTCTATTTATTATTAATTTTCGAAATCCATAAACCAATTTAATCTGCCTAACTGAGATTTACAAGGTGACCATAGCTTGCTTCATACCAACAATCTCTGTGGGATCGACCCTTACTCACGTAAGGTATTACTTGGATGACCCAGTACACTTGCTGGTTAAGCTGAATGAAGTTGTGATCATAAATTCCAATAAAGCCAATTTTTAAATCTCATGCAAATACAAAAAGGATCACAATTTCGTCCACCAAGTTTTTGGCGCCGTTGCCGGGGATTGTTCGAGTATGGACAACTGACGGTTCATCTTGTTGCTCAGATTAGGTAATTTTCTTTTCAAAAATCTTTTTCAAAATTTTTCTTTTATTTTTCGTTTTTCCAAACTTTATTTTCGAAAAAAATTAATAAAAATGCAAAAAAAATTAGAAAATCATAAAAATCAAAAATATTTTGTGTTTCTTGTTTGAGTCTTGAGTCAATTTTTAAGTTTGGTGTCAATTGCATGCTTTAAAAATTTTTCTTGCATTTTTCGAAAATTTCATGCATTCATAGTGTTCTTCATGATCTTCAATTTGTTCTTGATAAGTCCTCTTGTTTGATCTTGATGTTTTCTTGTTTTGTGTTGTTTGTTGTTTTTCATATGCATTTTTCGTTTGTTAAAATCCATGCATTAAAGATTTCTAATTATTGGTATCTTGCATGTTTTCTTTGCATTAAAAATTTCTCAAAAATATGTTCTTGATGTTCATCATGATCTTCAAAGTGTTCTTGGTGTTCATCTTGACATTCATAGCATTTTTGCATGCATTCATTGTTTTGATCTAAAAATTTCATGCATTGAGTATTTTTGTTGTTTTTCTCTCTCATAATTAAAAATTCAAAAATCAAAAAAAAAATATCTTTTCCTTATTTCCCTCCAAATTTTCGAAATTTTGGGTTGACTTGGTCAAAAATTTTTAAATTAGTTGTTTCTTACAAGTCAAGTCAAATTTTCAAAAATTTAAAAATCTTATCTTTTCAAAATCTTTTTCAAAAATCATATCTTTTCCAATTTTTCCTCTTTTTCGAAAATTTCAAAAATCTTTTTCAAAATATTTTCAAAAATCTTTTTCTTATCTTTATATCATATTTTCAAAAATATGCTAACAATTAATGTGATTGATTCAAAAATTTGAAGTTTGTTACTTTCTTGTTAAGAAAGGTTCAATCTTTAAATTCTAGAATCTTATCTTGTAGTTTCTTGTTAGTTAAGTCATTTTAAAAATTATATCTTTTTTAAAATACCTTTTTATTAAAATTTTTATCTGATCTTCTTATCTTATCCTTCTCAAAATTTTATCTTTTTCAAAATTTGATTTCAAAATATCTTATCTAACTTCTTATCTTCTTATCTTTTTAAAAATTTAATTTCAAATCTTTTTCAATCAACTAACTAACTTTTTGTTTGTTTCTTATCTTTTTCAAAACCACCTAACTACTTTTCCCTCTCTAATTTTCGAAAATACCTCTTTCTTTTTCAAAAAATTCTTTTTAATTAATTAATTGTTCTAAATTTTAATTTTTAATTATATCTTATATTTAATTTTCGAAAATTACTAACCCCTTTTTCAAAAATTATTTTCGAAATTCTCCCTCTCTTTTCTTGTTCTATTTAATTATTTAATTACTAACACTTCTCTTCACCTCCCTCCATCTAATTATCCGAATCCCCTCTTCTACATTCTTCTCCCCTTTCTTTTTCTACTAACATAAAGGATTCTCTACACTGTGACATAGAGGATTCCTCTTCTTTTCTTATTTTCTTCTCTTTCATATGAGTAGGAACAGGGAAAAAGGCACTCTTGTTGAAATTGATCCTGAACCTGAAAGGACTCTAAAAAGGAAACTAAGAGAAACTAAATTACAACAATCCAGAAACAACCTTTCAGAAATTTTCGAACAAGAGAAGGAGATGGCAGACGAAAATAATAATAATGCAAGGAGAATGCTTGGTGACTTCAGAAAGCCAACGTCCAAATTTGATGGAAGAAGCATCTCCATTCCTGCCATTGGAGCCAACAACTTTGAGCTGAAACCTCAGCTAGTTGCATTAATGCAACAAAACTGCAAATTTTATGGACTTCCATCTGAAGATCCTTATCAGTTTTTAACTGAGTTCTTGCAGATCTGTGAGACTGTAAAGACGAATGGAGTTGATCCTGAAGTCTACAGACTCATGCTTTTCCCTTTTGCTGTAAGAGAGAGAGCTAGAATATGGTTGGATTCACAACCTAAAGATAGCCTGGACTCCTGGGATAAGCTGGTCACAGCCTTCTTGGATAAATTCTTTCCTCTTCAAAAGCTGAGCAAGCTGAGAGTGGATGTTCAAACCTTCAAACAAAAAGATGGTGAATCCCTCTATGAAGCTTGGGAAAGATACAAGCAGCTGACCAAAAGGTGCCCATTTGACATGTTTTCAGAATGGACCATATTAGATATATTCTATTATGGTCTATCTGAATTTTCGAAAATGTCATTGGACCATTCTGCAGGTGGATCTATTCACCTAAAGAAAACGCCTGAAGAGGCTCAAGAACTCATTGACATGGTTGCAAATAACCAATTCATGTACACTTCTGAAAGGAATTCCGTGAATAATGGGATACCTCAGAAGAAAGGAGTTCTTGAAATTGATGCTCTGAATGCCATATTGGCTCAGAACAAAGTGTTGACTCAACAGGTCAACATGATCTCTCAAAATCTGAATGGATGGCAACATGCATCCAACAGTACTAGAGAGGCAGCTTCTGAAGAAGCTTATAATCCTGAGAACCCTGCCATGGCAGAGGTTAATTACATGGGTGAACCTTATGGAAACACCTATAACTCATCATGGAGAAATCATCCAAATTTCTCATGGAAGGATCAACAAAAGCCTCAACAAGGCTTTAACAATAGTGGATGCAACAGGCTGAGCAATAGCAAGCCTTTCCCATCATCTTCTCAGCAACAGACAGAGAATTCTGAACAAAACACTTCTAATTTAGCCAATCTAGTCTCTGATCTGTCAAAGGCCACTTTCAGTTTCATGAGTGAAACAAGATCCTCCATTAGAAATCTGGAGGCACAAGTGGGCCAGCTGAGTAAGAAAGTCATTGAAACTCCTCCCAGTATTCTCCCAAGCAACACAAAAGAGAATCCAAAAGGAGAGTGCAAGGCCATTGATATAATCAATATGGCCGAATGCACAAGGGAGGAGGAGGACGAAAATCCTAGTGAGGAAGAACTCCTGAGACATCCCTCAAGCAAGAAGGAGTTTCCTATTAAGGATCCAAAGGAATCTGAGGCTCATATAGAGACCATAGAGATTCCATTAAATCTCCTTCTGCCATTCACGAGCTCTGAAGACTATTCTTCCTCTGAATAGGATGAAGATGTAACTGGAGAGCAAGTTGCTCAATACTTAGGAGCTATCATGAAGCTGAATGCCAAGTTGTTTGGTAATGAGACTTGGAAAAGTGAACATCCCTTGCTCATTAGTGAACTGGATACCTGGATTCAGCAAATTTTACCTCAAAAGAAACAAGATCCTGGCAAGTTTTTGATACCTTGTACCATAGGCACCATGACCTTTGCAAAAGTGGTGCGCGAAATTGTCATCACTACAACTTCACACAACTAACCAGCAAGTGCACTGGGTCGTCCAAGTAATAAACCTTACGCGAGTAAGGGTCGATCCCACGGAGATTGTTGGTATGAAGCAAGCTATGGTCACCTTGTAAATCTTAGTCAGGCAGACTCAAATGGGTATAGATGATGAATAAAACATAAAGATAAAGATAGAGATACTTATGTATATCATTGGTGAGAGCTTCAGATAAGCGTATGAAGATGCTTGTCCCTACCGTCTCTCTGCTTTCCTACTGTCTTCATCCAATCCTTCTTACTCCTTTCCATGGCAAGCTGTATGCAAGGGTTTCACCGTTGTCAGTGGCTACCTCCCATCCTCTCAGTGGAAATGTTCAACGCACCCTGTCACTGCACGGCTATCCATCTGTCGGTTCTCGATCAGGCCGGAATAGAATCCATTGATTCTTTTGCGTCTGTCACTAACGCCCCGCCTTCAGGAGTTTGAAGCACGTCACAGTCATTTGATCATTGAATCCTACTCAGAATACCACAGACAAGGTTAGACCTTCCGGATTCTCTTGAATGCCGCCATCAGTTCTTGCCTATACCACGAAGATTCCGGTTAAAGAACCCAAGAGATATTCACCCAATCTAAGGTAGAACGGAGGTGGTTGTCAGTCACACGTTCATAGGTGAGAATGATGATGAGTGTCACTGACGATTGGATTTTTGATGGTTTAGAATTTCTCAAATAAAATCTCGTTGCAAGTATAGTCTCTAAACCAATCGCTAATCCTTTCGTACAAAAATTTGTTTGTCACAAGTACAAACCCCTAAAATCTATAAACCGAAGTATTTAAACCTCGGGTCGTTCTCCCTAGGACTTGCAATAAAGTGTTTTGTTATTGGTTGTGAGTTGTATTTGGGGTTTTAGATGAGAAACATGAATAGTAAATGGTAAGAAAACTTTATTAACAAAATGGTCTTGGCAAGATTTGGTTGTCAAGGGTCTTCATCATTATCACTAGCCACAAGTATGGTAGTTGCAAGGATTAATCCCACTTAGTCATCCTTAAATCAATTAACAAAGGAAAGTCAAGTGAGTTATATCAATCCTAGTCCATAAGTCCTAGCTTTCCACTAATTGGATTAATGAAGGCTAGAGTTAATGGCTATCAACTAGCAATCAATTGGACACTAGTGACTCAAGAAATCCTAAGTTACCTTCTCAAGCCAAGAACATAAAATCCTACTCTAACATCCTCTCAAGCATTTCATCAAACACTTGGAGGGTAATGAAAGAAAGCATTCTTATTTGTAAGAATAAAAGGAATCAACAACTAACAATTACAAAGAATTAACAAAACAACAATCAACAACATCACAATCACATGAATTACCTCAAATTGCATTATTAAAAGAAAACAAAAGAATAACACTAGATCCACAACAAAAATGAAGAATTGCAAGAATTAAAGTATATAACTAGAGAGAGAGAGAAGAGAAGAGTAAGAATTAACAAGTGAAAAGTAAATCAAAGCATGAATTAAACCTAGATCTAAGGAAGGAGATTAACCTAAACCTAATCCTAATTCTAGAGAGAAGTGAGAGATTCTCTCTCTAGAAAACTACTTCTAACTAAAACTATCTAACTAATGATTACTAGATTAGTCTATGGGTGTGAATGTGTTAATGTAATGTCAATCCCCTTCAATCCTTGGCTCTTATATGCATTTTGGTGCTAAAGTTGGTTGCTGAAACCTTCCAAAATCGCCAGGCACGTGCTGCATTAGTGAGGTCATGTGCCATCATTGGCGCGTGCGCGCATGGTACGCGTGCGCGTCCTTGGCCTGTTTCGTAATGTGCGCGCGAGCGCCTTGTGCGCGTACGCGTGCTTGGCCGAGATTAATTCTTTGGCTTTTTGTGCTTCTCTCCACTTGCATGCTTCCTTCCTTGCTTCCTTTGATCCATGCCTAGCCTATTTCAATCCTGTAATTACTAGCAACCACATCAAGGCATCTTATGGAATCAAAGAGAAATTAGAATTCATCAAAATAAGGATTGAAAAGCATGTTTTTACACTTAAGCACAAATACGGGAGAGATAACAAAACCATGCTAATTTATAGGCTAAATGTGACAAAAGGTTATCAAAATACTTTAAATTCAATACAAGATAAACCCTCAAATTGGGGTTTGTCAGTCACGGATCATCACATTCATCAAGTTGAAGAACAAGTGATATCTTGGAACAAGAACAAGCGGAATTGAATAGAAGAACAATAGTAATTGCATTAATACTCGAGGTACAGCAGAGCTCCACACCTTAATCTATGGTGTGTAGAAACTCCACCGTTGAAAATACATAAGAACAAGAGTGATCATTGGTTTCGGCCCCAGAGAGGGAACCAAAAGAACCAAGATGAAAATACAATAGTAAAAGGTCCTACTTATAGGGAACTAGTAGCCTAGGGTGTACAGAGATGAGTAAATGACATAAAAATCCACTTCCGGGCCCACTTGGTGTGTGCTTGGGCTGAGAATTGAAGCATTTTCGTGTAGAGACTCTTCTTGGAGTTAAACGCCAGCTTTTGTGCCAGTTTGGGCGTTTAACTCCCATTTTGGTACCAGTTCCGGCATTTAACGCTGGAAATTCTGAAGGTGACTTTGAACGCCGGTTTGGGCCATCAAATCTTGGGCAAAGTATGGACTATCATATATTTCTGGAAAGCCCAGGATGTCTAATTTCCAACGCCGTTGAGAGCGCACCAATTGGGCTTCGGTAGCTCCAGAAAATCCACTTCGAGTGCAGGGAGGTCAGAATCCAACAGCATCTGCAGTCCTTTTCAGTCTCTGAATCAGATTTTTGCTCAGGTCCCTCAATTTCAGCCAGAAAATACCTGAAATCACAGAAAAACACACAAACTCATAGTAAAGTCCAGAAAAGTGAATTTTAACTAAAAACTAATAAAAATATACTAAGAACTCAACTAAATGTACTAAAAACATACTAAAAACAATGCCAAAAAGCGTACAAATTATCCGCTCATCACAACACCAAACTTAAATTGTTGCTTGCCCTCAAGCAACTAAAAATCAAATAAGATAAAAAGAAGAGAATATACTATAGACTCCAAATTATCAATGAAACTTAGCTCCAAATTAGATGAGCGGGACTAGTAGCTTTTTGCCTCCGAACAGTTTTGGCATCTCACTTTATCCTTTGAAATTCAGAATGATTGGCTTCTTTAGGAACTCAGAATCCAGATAGTGTTATTGATTCTCCTAGTTAAGTATGATGATTCTTGAACACAGCTACTTATTGAGTCTTGGCCGTGGCCCAAAGCACTCTGTCTTCCCGTATTACCAGCAGATACATACATGCCACAGACACATAATTGGGTGAACCTTTTCAGATTGTAACTCAGCTTTGCTAGAGTCCCCAATTAGAGGTGTCCAGGGTTCTTAAGCACACTCTTTTTGCCTTGGATCACAACTTTATTTCTTTCTTTTTCTTTCCTTTTCTCTTTCTCCTTTTTTTTTATATTCACTGCTTTTTCTTGCTTCAAGAATCATTTTTATGATTTTTCAGATCCTCAGTAACATGTCTCCTTTTTCATCATTCTTTCAAGAGCCAACAATTTTAACATTCATGAACAACAAATTCAAAAGACATATGCACTGTTCAAGCATACATTCAGAAAACAAAAAGTATTGTCACCACATCAAACTAATTAAGCTAGTTTTAAAGATGAATTCAAAATCCTGTACTTCTTGTTCTTTTGTGATAAAAACAGTTTTCATTTAAGAAAGGTGATGGATTCATAGGACATTCATAACTTTAAGGCATAGACACTAAGACACTAATGATCATAAGACACAAACATGGATAACATAAAGCACAATTTTCGAAAAACAAGAAAATAATAGAACAAGGAGATTAAAGAACGGGTCCACCTTAGTGTTGGCGGCTTGTTCTTCCTCTTGGATGTCTTATGGAGTGCTTGAGCTTCTCAATGTCTCTTCCTTGTCTTTGTTGCTCCTCTCTCATGATTCTTTGATCTTCTCTAATTTCATGGAGGAGAATGGAGTGATCTTGGTGCTCCACCCTTAGTTGTCCCATGTGGGAACTCTATTCTCCTAGGGAGGTGTTGATTTGCTCCCAATAGTTTTGTGGAGGAAAGTGCATCCCTTGAGGTATCTCAGGGATTTCATGATGAGTAGGATCTCTTGTTTGCTCCATCCTGTTCTTAGTGATGGGCTTGAGGTCATGCCTTCTCAGTTGAACCGACTTTCCTCTTGAATCTCTCTTCCATTGAGCGCCCTCTTCACAAATGTCAGTGAGGACTTGGTCCAACCTTTGATCAAAGTTGACCCTTCTTGAGTTTGAAAGGGACCTCGGGGATCACCTTCTTCAAGGCCACAACTTCATAAAAGTGGTCTTGATGCACCCTTGAGATGAATATCTCCATCTCCCATGACTCGGAGGTGGAAGCTTTTGCCTTCCCTTTCCTCTTTCTAGAGGTTTCTCCGGCCTTGGATGCCATAAATGGTTATGGAAAAACAAAAAGCAATGCTTTTACCACACCAAACTTAAAAGGTTTGCTTGTCCTCGAGCAAAAGAAGAAAGAAGAGAGTAGAAGAAGAAGAAATGAGGAGGAAGGGAATGGCTTTGTGTTCGGCCTAAGAGGGGGAGAAGTGGTGTTTAGGTTGTGTGAAAATGAAGGGGTGAAGAAGGGTTTATGGGGAAGAGGTGTTGATGTGATTGGTGAATGGGTGAAGAAGAAGAGAGAGGGTGGTGGGGTAGGTGGGGATCCTGAGGTGTCAAGGAAAAGTCATCCCTGCACCAAATGGCATGCAAAAACACGTTTTGAGCCAATTCTGGCATTAAACGCCGGGCTGGTGCCCATTTCTGGCGTTTAACGCCAGGTTCTTGCCCTTTCCTGGCGTTTAACGCCAGTCTGGTGCCCCTTTCTGGCGTTAAACGCCCAGAATGGTGCCAGACTGGGCGTTAAACGCCCACCTGCTAACCTTACTGGCGTTTAAACGCCAGTAGGTTCTTCCTCCAATGTGTGTTGTTTTTCTTCCTGTTTTTCATTCTGTTTTTGCTTTTTCAATTGATTTTGTGACTTCTCATGATCATCAACCTACAAAAAACATAAAATAACAAAGAGAAATAGATAAAATATAACATTAGGTTGCCTCCCAACAAGCGCTTCTTTAATGTCAGTAGCTTGACAGAGGGCTCTCATGGAGCCTCACAGATGCTCAGAGCAATGTTGGAACCTCCCAACACCAAACTTAGAGTTTGAATGTGGGGGTTCAACACCAAACTTAGAGTTTGATTGTGGCCTCCCAACACCAAACTTAGAGTTTGACTGTGGGGGCTCTGTTTGACTCTGTTTTGAGAGGAGCTCTTCATGCTTCCTCTCCATGGTGACAGAGGGATATCCTTGAGCCTTAAACACAAAGGATTCTTCATTCACTTGAATGATCAGTTCACCTCTATCAACATCAATCACAGCCTTAGCTGTGGCTAGGAAGGGTCTGCCAAGGATGATGGATTCATCCATGCACTTCCCAGTCTCTAGGACTATGAAATCAGCAGGGATGTAATGGTCTTCAATCTTCACCAAAACATCCTCTACAAGTTCATGAGCTTGTTTTCTTGAGTTGTCTGCCATCTCTAGTGAGATTCTTGCAGCTTGTACCTCAGAGATCCCTAGCTTCTCCATTACAGAGAGAGGCATGAGGTTTACACTTGACCCTAAGTCACACAGAGCCTTCTTGAAGGTCATGGTGCCTATGGTACAAGGTATTGAAAACTTCCCAGGATCTTGTCTCTTTTGAGGTAATTTCTGCCTAGACAAGTCATCCAGTTCTTTGGTGAGCAAAGGAGGTTTGTTCTCCCAAGTCTCATTTCCAAATAACTTGTCATTTAGCTTCATGATTGCTCCAAGGTATTTAGCAACTTGCTCTTCAGTGACATACTCATCCTCTTCAGAGGAGAAATACTCATCAGAGCTCATGAAAGGCAGAAGTAAGTCCAATGGAATCTCTATGGTCTCATTTTGAGCCTCAGATTCCCATGGTTCCTCATTAGGGAACTCATTGGAGGTTAGTGCACGCCCATTGAGGTCTTCCTCAGTGGCGTTCACTTCCTCTCCTTCCTCTCCAAATTCGGCCATGTTGATGGCCTTGCACTCTCCTTTTGGATTTTCTTCTGTATTGCTTGGAAGAGTACTAGGAGGGAGTTCAGTAATTTTCTTGCTCAGTTGTCCCACTTGTGCCTCCAAATTCCTAATGGAGGACCTTGTTTCAGTCATGAAACTTTGAGTGGTTTTGATTAGATCAGAGATCATGGTTGCTAAGTCAGAGGGGTTCTGCTTAGAATTTTCTGTCTGTGGCTGAGAAGATGATGGAAAAGGCTTACTATTGCTAAACCTGTTTCTTCCACCATTATTGTTGTTGAAACCTTGTTGAGGTCTCTGTTGATCCTTCCATGAGAAATTTGGATGATTTCTCCATGAAGAATTATAGGTGTTTCCATAGGGTTCTCCTAGGTAATTCACCTCTTCCATTGAAGGGTTCTCAAGATCATAGGCTTCTTCTTCAGATGAAGCATCCTTAGTACTGCTTGGTGCATTTTGCATTCCAGACAGACTTTGAGAAATCAATTTGACTTGTTGAGTCAATATCTTGTTCTGAGCCAGAATGGCATTCAGAGTATCAATCTCAAGAACTCCTTTCTTCTGATTTGTCCCATTGTTCACAGGATTCCTTTCAGAAGTGTACATGAATTGGTTATTTGCAACCATTTCAATGAGCTCTTGAGCTTCTGTAGGCGTCTTCTTCAGATGAAGAGATCCTCCAGTAGAGCTATCCAAAGACATCTTGGATAGTTCAGAGAGACCATCATAGAAAATACCTATGATGCTCCATTCAGAAAGCATGTCAGAAGGACATTTTCTGATCAATTGCTTGTATCTTTCCCAAGCTTCATAGAGGGATTCACCATCCTTCTGTCTGAAGGTTTGGACTTCCACTCTAAGCTTACTCAATTTTTGAGGTGGAAAGAACTTTGCCAAGAAGGCATTGACTAGCTTTTCCCATGAGTCCAGGCTTTCTTTAGGTTGTGAGTCCAACCATGTCCTAGCTCTGTCTCTTATAGCAAACGGGAATAGCATAAGTCTATAGACCTAAGGGTCAACCCCATTAGTCTTAACAGTGTCACAGATTTGCAAGAATTCAGCTAAAAACTGATGAGGATCTTCCAATGGAAGTCCATGGAACTTGCAATTCTGTTGCATTAGAGAAACTAATTGAGGCTTAAGCTCAAAGGTGTTTGCTCCAATGGCAGGGATAGAGATGCTTCTCCCATAGAAGTCGGGAGTAGGTGCAGTAAAGTCACCCAGCACCTTCCTTGCATTGTTGGCATTGTTGTTGTTTTCGGCTGCCATGGGTTCTTCTTCTTTGAAGAATTCGGTTAGGTCCTCTACGGAGAATTGTGCCTTAGCTTCTCTTAGCTTTCGTTTCAAGGTCCTTTTAGGTTCAGGGTCAGCTTCAACAAGAATGCCTTTGTCTTTGTTCCTACTCATATGAAAGAGAAGAGAACAAGAAAAATGTGGAATCCTCTATGTCACAGTATAGAGATTCCTTGAGGTGTCAGAGGAAAAGAAAAATAGAAGAAAAAGGTAGAAGAATTCGAACTTTAATCAAATAGAGTTCGAATTGTGCATTGAAGAGGAGTGATACTCCATAAATAGAAGGATGTGAGAAGAGGGGAAGAAATTTCGAAAATTAAGTAAAAAGATTTTAAAAACATTTTGAAAAACTTTAATTTGATTTTCGAAAATCAAGAGTGAGAAAGAGATCAAGTAATTTTTGAAAAAGATTTTGAAATTAGAAGTTAAAAAGATATGATTGAAAATTATTTTAAAAAAAATGTGATTAAAAAATATGATTGAAAAGTTATGGTTTTTGTTCCGGGGGTTACCTGAAACGCGTAGCTCGGTCGTCTGGAGATGCCCGAGGTGGGGGTCAGGGACCCGAGCTGGGTGTGTTGGCGGTTGGTGGTTGTACCTGCAATGACACTCCGATGCTTAAGTTAGCATGGGTCCAAGCAGATATGTGTAGAATGTGGAATGAATGCCATACCTGGGTGCTCCAGTGTATTTATAGTAGTTGGTCGTGATCTTCCCTGGATAAGATATTCTTATCTTATCTTATCTTATCTTTTGGGAGTTTTACCTCTATCTTTGTGGAACCGCCTTTCCTAGGCCTTTTCGGCCTTTAGGTTTTGGGCTGCGTTCCTTTTGATGGGCCTTTCTTTAGCTTTATTGTCCGAGGTCCGACCTCAGGCGTGGGCCTTGGGACGAGGTCGGACCTTTCATGGATTTTGCCGAGTTGGAGGAGCTCGGTCAGGGTATGAACAGTGCCCCTGCCCGAGTTCGTCCTTTTTGGGAGGTCGAGCTCGGGCATAGTTGTTTTTCAAAATTCAAAAATGGCCGTTCCTGCATTTATTGCATTTTACCGTTTCTCCTCGATTTCCGTTCGGGCTCTGTGAAGGCATTATTTATTTGCTCCCTTCCTTTTTCTTTGTTTATTCTGTTCCTTCCTGTTTTTCTAAGTTTTCGCCATCTCTTTTTCGAGCACCGCTTCTTCTTTCTCTTTGTTTTTCTTCCCTGAATCTTTCCGTGCGTTTTTCCGGGGTTTCCTCTGTGCCGCCGTTTTCGTTCTCCTTGCTTCGGAGCTCGTCATTTTCTTTCTTTCTTCCAGGTTTGTTCCCGTCTCTTTTCTTTGTGCACATATGCTTTCTGTTCTTTTGTGTGGCTCTTTGTCTGTTTCTTCTTTCTTTATGCCTGGGTTGCCCCAAAAAGAGGCGCCGCCGTTGTTGTTTGTATATGGGGGGGCTCTTTTTTTGTTCTCTGGCGTTTTTGTTTTTGGGTTTTGCTGAATGGGTTTTTTGCTGTCTTCTCTATGTGATTTTTGCTTTGCTGTTGTATTTCTTCCTTGTAGGTAAAAAATTTTATGTCTCGAAAGGTTCTTCAAGCGATGTCGACCAAGATTCCAAGTGGTCTTGGTTGGGTAGACCCTCTTCCCCTAAAAGTCCCTTTTGTGGTAGATTCTGAATATTTGGCTAGGTTCCGTAGGCACTGTAGCATATGTGAGAATAGAGAGTCTGAGAGGGATTATGAACTAGTAGCCCCGGATTCCGAGGAGAGAGTGTGCTTCCCGCCTTTAGATAGTTTCGAGAAGCTCTTCTTTTATGCTTATGATTGTTTTTTCTCTAAGCTGAATGTCCGACTTCCCTTTACCGATCTGGAGTCCGAGGTGTTGTGGTCTTGTAACCTTGCCCCTACGCAGCTCCATCCGAATTCTTGGGCGTTTTTAAAGCTGTTTCAACTTTTGTGTCAGTTTTTGGGCGTCTCTCCCTCACTTGCTTTATTTTCCTATTTGTTTGTGTTGACGAAGCCGGGGTCGGGTGGAGGGAAGGTATCTTGGGTTTCTTTTAGGGCTAACCAGGGAAGGAAGTTTTGTACCCTCTATGATGAGTCCTTTCTTGATTTTAAGAATTTTTATTTCAAGGTCCGGGCTACTGGAGACGTCCGACCTTTCTTTCTAGATGAGAGTGGAGAGCCTTCTTTTCCTCTTTGTTGGTAGGAGAATGTAGTGTCTGCTAAGTATACTTTTGAGAGTCTGGATGAGGTGGAGCAGGCTTTTGTGGGTGTGGTGAGCAGTTTATGGGGTCGGGCACCTCACTTGGACACGAAGAAAATGTTGGGAGATCCAAGCCTTCTCCGTTCCGAGTTAGGTAGTTCCCGACCTCTTCGAGATTCATCTTTTCTTAGTATTTTGGTTTTGCTTGTTTTGGTGGAATTTCTGTTGTGGTAATCCTTTTCTTTTCATTTCTGCAGAGATGTCTTCTCAGGCGGATTCCATGAAGTTTCTTCGTCGGACGAAGAAATCTGTGGCTGCTCGAAATATCGAGGCTGTGGAGGCTTCTGCCCGATCTTCTCCGCAGAAGACTACTGTGGGTGTTCAGACTCGGTCGAAGACTATTCTGACTCCCCAGTTCCGAGCTATAAGTCAAGATCCTCCGACCTCCGGGCCTGCTACCTCTTCTCCTCCCCCGTTCTCGGGTCCTCCCCCCAAGAAGCAGAAGACCTCTCAAGAGCTTGCGGGTTTTAATGATAAGGATTTCGATGCTCTCGGTTGGATTGAACAGCATATTCTTCCTCAGACTTTTATCTCTACTGATGACGTGTCTATGGAGCATCATTTTCAATATATGGCGCGGAGTTGTGTTCGGATGGCCAGTCTTCATGCTGCTATTGCTCGGGAGTTCAAGAAATCCCCCATTGGCGCGACCAGCTCCCGACTTGAGAAGGCTCAGTCCGAGTTCGAGAAGATTAGTGAGCTGAAGGCTGCTAGGATTACGGAGCTGGAGGCCTCTTTGGAGAAGGAGAAAGCTAAAGCTACCGCGGCTGTGGCGGCAGCGAAAGCGTCCGAGGAGATGGCGAAGGCGGCGACGGAGAATTATACTCGGATATATGCCGAGCTTGTGGAGACAAGGGAGAAGTTGCAATCTGCTCAGGATGATTTTTACGAGCTGGAAGGCCATGTGGCTAAGGGTATGGATGCTATGTTCGAGAATTTGAAGGCTCAGGTCCGGGTTCTTGCTCCTGACCTGGATCTGAGCTTATTCAGTACGGATAACGTTGTTGTGGAGGGAAAGATTGTTCCTGCTCCCAATGAGGATGAGGTTCCGGTGTCCGATCCCAAGGTTCCGGTTGCGGACCCGACTTCACCTTTGGCCGGGGATGGATCTGGTGTGGGGGTTTCAGGCCGGGATGACGGTGCCGTTGATGCAGTCCCGATTTCTATGTTTCCTCCGCAGCCTTCTGTTGATGTGGAGTCCGGAAAGGACCTTGATCCTCTGTAATCTTTTTTTTGGTTTTTTGCCCGGGCTGTGGGCTCTTTTGCTTTTGGATGGTTTCTGTGAACGCTTTGGACACCTTTTTGCTTTTAGCTACTTGTAGTAACTTTTTAGCTTTATTATGCGGTGTTTTATTCGCGTTTTGACTTTTTGTTTCGCTTTTATGCTTTTTTAGTTGTTTTTGGATAACAACTTTTTTAGCTAGCGCTTTGAAACTTTGCTTTGCCTCTTCCTTTGATTTCGTTTTTTCGCTTGTACTTTTTAGTTGTTTTTGTATAGCAACTTTTTAGTAAGCGTTTTCGAAATCTTGGCTTTGCCTCTTCCTTTGATTTCGTTTTTTCACTTTGTACTTTTTAGTTGTTTTTGTATAGCAACTTTTTAGTAAGCGTTTTCGAAATCTTGGCTTTTGCCGCTTTAAGGCTTCTTTCTTGGATCCGGGTTTTTCCTCGGACCTCGGGTGTTCGAGTACTTCCCTTTGTTGGGTCGGACCTTGTCGTTGGTCGGCCTAAGTTATTTTTGTAATCTCTTTTTATTTGGCTTTTTGAACCTTTTCAGAGTTACTTTATAACTTCTCACATTAATTTGAACCTCGTCGCTTTATCTTTGCCGACCTTGTGCGGTCTTTTTGGCAAATGATTTTTTGTGTTTTGCCGAGCATAAATTAATGCGCCTTGGCGGGGTACTTTGATTTGTTTCATCATGAGGAAGAAGAAAAGAAAATAGAGAAATTTGATTAGTAAAAAAAAGAAAGAATATTTACAGAGTGTTTTACCCTTGACTAGGTCGGGTGTCTTACTTAACCGGGTGTCTCATTAAAAAACCCTTGTAGGGAAAAAGAGTACACCTCGGGTTAAGTTTTTCTAGCTGTAGTACCGTCTTAGATTACAGGCGTGCCAGGCCCTGGGCAGCTCATTGCCTTCTAGGTCGGATACTTTGTAATAGCCTGTCCCTAAGACTTCCGTTACCTTGTAGGGTCCTTTCCAATTTGCAGCTAGCTTTCCTTCTCCCGACTTTTGTGTTCCGATGTCATTTCGGATTAGAATCAGGTCGTGAATGGAGAAGCTTCACTTTATTACTTTCTGATTGTATCTGAGGGCCGTTCGCCGTTTTAAGGCTTCTTCTCGGATCCGGGCTCTTTCTCGGACCTCGGGGAGGAGGTCGAGTTCTTCCTTTTGTGCCTGCGGGTTACCTTCTTCGCTGTAGAAGATGACTCTGGGTGACCCTTCCTCTATTTCGATAGGAATCCTTGCCTCCATCCCGTAAGATAGTCGGAATGGCGATTCTCCCGTTGTAGAGTGTGGAGTTGTCCGATATGCCCATAGCACCTGGGGGATCTCTTCGGCCCATGCCCCTTTGGCTTCTTGGAGTCTCCGTTTTAACCCGGCCAAGATGACTTTATTTGCAGCTTCTGCTTGTCCATTGGCTTGCGGGTGCTCGACTGAGGTGAATTGTTGTTTGATTTTTAGTTCGGCCACCAAGTTCTGAAAACTTGTGTCCGTGAACTGTGTTCCATTGTCTGTTGTGATGGAGTAGGGGACTCCGAACCTTGTGACAATGTTTTTGTATAGGAATTTGCGACTTTTCTGAGCCGTAATGGCGGCTAAGGGTTCAGCTTCGATCCACTTTGTGAAGTAGTCGACCCCTACTATGAGGTATTTGACTTGCCCCGGTCCTTGGGGGAATGGGCCGAGTAGGTCAAGTCCCCATTTTGCGAAGGGCCATGGTGCGGTGATGCTGATAAGGTCTTCGGGTGGTGCTTTGTGAAAATTGGCGTGTTTTTGGCGGGGGGCATATTTTCACAAATTCCGTTGCGTCTCTTTGCAAGGTCGGCCAGTAGAACCCGGCTCGGACTACTTTCTTGGATAATGCCCGAGCTCCGAGATGGTTCCCACACATGCCTCCGTGGACTTCTTCGAGGACGCTCTTTGTTTCTGAGGTCGGGACGCATCTAAGGAGGGGGATTGAGAATCCTCTTCTGTATAATACGTCGTGAATTAGTGTATAATTCTGGGCGTCTTTCGTGAGTCTTTTAGCTTCCTTTCTTTCGGTGGGGAGGGTTCCCGACTTCAGGTAGTTGAGTATGGGGGTCATCCATCCTTGCTGTTGGTTGGATATATTTAGCGTTTCTTCCTCTCTTATCACGGAGGGAGATTGTAAGGTCTCCTGGAGGAGACTTCTGTTGTTGCCTCCGGGCTTGGTGCTGGCGAGCTTTGAGAGGGCGTCTGCCCGGGCGTTTTGTTCCCGAGGTATGTGCTGGATCTGTATTTCTGAAAAGTGGCGTAGTTGTGCTTGTGTTTGGTCCAGGTATTTTTTCATAGTTGGGTCTTTGGCCTGGTAGCTTCCATTTACTTGTGACGTGACGACCTGGGAGTCGCTGAAGATCGTGATTCTCTGGGCTCCGACTTCTTCGGCTAGTTTTAGGCCTGCTAGTAGGGCCTCGTATTCGGCTTGGTTGTTCGAAGCCTGGAACTCGAATTTTAGGGATAGTTCTATCCGCGTTTCTTGGTCGCTTTCGAGTATAACCCCTGCTCCACTTCCTGTTTTGTTTGAGGATCCGTCGACATACAGGTTCCATGAGAGTGGGGTTCCAGGGGTCTCAGTGTATTCTGCGACGAAGTCGGCTAGATACTGAGATTTTATGGCAGTCCGGGCTTCATAGTGGAGGTCGAACTCGGACAGTTCCACCGCCCATTGTAGGATTCGTCCTGCCAGGTCTGTTTTTTGTAGGATGTGTCTCATGGGTTGGTTTGTCCGGACTTTGATAGTGTGGGCTTGAAAGTAGGGACGGAGCCTCCGAGCTGTGAACACTAGGGCGTAGGCGAATTTTTCTATTTTCTGATAGTTTAATTCGGCCCCTTGTAGTGCCTTGCTTACAAAGTATATGGGGTGTTGTCCTTGGTCATTTTCTCGTGTTAATGCTGAAGCGACTGCTCGATGTCCGACCGAGAGGTATAGTACGAGCTCTTCCCCTTTTAAAGGTCGGGTTAGGATTGGTGGCTGCCCGAGGAATTCTTTGAATTCTTGAAAGGCTTTTTCACACTCCGGGGTCCATGAGAAGGGTTTCCCTTTCTTTAGGAGTGAGTAGAGAGGTAGTGATTTTATCGCTGATCCTGCCAAGAATCTTGATAGGGCGGCCAGCCTTCCATTCAGTTGTTGTACTTCTTTGACACACGTCGGGCTCTTCATATTGAGTATCGCTTGGCATTTGTCCGGGTTTGCTTCGATGCCCCTTTGAGTCAGCATGAAGCCTAAGAATTTTCCGGCTTCTGCGGCGAAGGTGCACTTCGTCGGGTTAAGTCTCATGTTGTTTTTTCTGAGGGTGTCGAAGACACTGGTAAGGTCGGTCAGCAGGTTTCTGTCTTCTTGTGTTTTTACCAGCATGTCATCGACGTACACCTCCAGTTGTAGTCCGATGTGCTCTGAGAACACTTTGTTCATTAGCCTCTGGTAGGTTGCCCCTGCGTTTTTCAGCCCGAAGGGCATTACTACGTAGCAGTAGTTTGCCCTCGGGGTTATGAACGAGGTTTTTTCTTGGTCGGGTCCGTACATCGGGATTTGATTGTATCCCGAGTATGCATCCATGAAGGAGAGATATCTATAGCCTGAGGCTGCGTCTACTAAGGCGTCGATGTTTGGTAGTGGATATGGGTCTTTGGGGCAGGCTTTGTTGAGATCCGTGTAATCGACGCACATCCTCCATTTTCCATTGGGCTTTTTCACCAGGACCACGTTTGCGAGCCATAGGGGGTATTTTACTTCCCTAATGAACCCTGCATCTAGTAGTGCTTGTACTTGTTCTTCTATTGCTTGCATGCGTTCGGGTCCGAGCTTCCTGCGTCTTTGTTGGACAGGTCGGGATCCCGGGTACACTGATAGCTTATGGCACATCAGGTCGGGGCTTATGCCTGGCATGTCGGAGGCTTTCCAGGCGAAGAGGTCGGAATTTTCTTTTAAGAGGGTTATGAGTTCCTCTTTTAGGCCTGCTTCGAGGTTTGCTCCTATGTTTGTTACTTTTTCAGATGTGTTCCCGATCTGGACTTTTTCGGTTTCTCCCTCTGGTTGCGGCCGAAGATCTTCTCGGGCTTGAACTCGCCCGAGTTCTATTGTGTTGATCTCTTTTCCTTTTAGGCTCAGGCTTTCGTTGTAACATCGCCGTGCTAGTTTTTGGTCGCCTTTTAGGGTAGCGATTCCTTTTGCGGTAGGGAACTTCATACAGAGGTGTGGGGTCGAGACTATAGCTGCCAGTCTATTTAGGGTTGGTCGCCCAATGAGGGCATTGTATTCTGAAGTGACGTCGACTATAATGTAGTCGATGTTTAATGTTTTAGATTGCTCGCCTCTTCCAAAGGTAGTGTGTAGCGAGACGTATCCTAAGGGATGAATTGGGGTATCCCCTAGCCCAAATAGGTCGGTGGGATAGGCCTTTAGTTCTTTTTCTTCAAGTCCGAGCTTGTCGAAGGCCGTTTTGAACAGGATATCCGCTGAGCTTCCCTGGTCAATCAGGGTTCGATGTAAGTTGGCGTTTGCTAGGATAATGGTGATTACCATTGGATCGTCGTGCCCGGGTATTATCCCTTGAGCATCTTCTCGGGTAAACGAGATAGTAGGTAGTTCGGGCAGGGGACTGTCTTCTCGGACGTGGTAGACTTCTTTGAGGTGTCTTTTTCGCGAGGATTGGGATGTTCCTCCGCCTGCAAACCCTCCATTTATCATGTGAACGTGCCTTTCGGGGGTTCGTGGGGTTTGTTCGGCCCGATCTTCGTTATCTCCCCGCCTCCTCTTCCTTGTCTCTTCTCCCTTCTCTGCTATGTATCTGTCTAGTTTTCCTTCTCTGGCTAGCTTTTCTATAACGTTTTTTAGGTCGTAGCAGTCGTTAGTAGAATGACCGTAGAGCTTGTGATATTCACAGTATTCGGACCGATCTCTCCCCGCTCTCTTGTGTTTTAAAGGTCGGGGCGGTGGAATTTTTTCGGTGTGGCATACTTCTCTGTAGACGTCTACCAGGGAGACTCGGAGGGGGGTGTAGTTGTGGTACTTCCGTGGCTTGTCCGAGTTGGGTTCTTCTTTCTTCTTCTGTTCCCGATCTCGATCTCGGAGTGGGTAGGTTGATTCCTTCCTAGAAGAGTCTCTTAGCTGGGAGGTTTCCTCCATGTTGATATATTTTTCTGCCCGCTCCTGTACCTCGTATAGGGAGGTCGGGTATCGTTTGGATAGGGATTGGCTAAACGGTCCCTCTTTTAGGCCGTTTGCTAGTCCCATGATGGCCGCTTCAGTGGGCAAGTGTTGTATGTCCAGGCAGGCTTTGTTGAATCGCTCCATGTATTCTCGGAGAGTTTCTTGGTTACCTTGTTTGATCCCGAGTAGACTTGGGGCGTGTTTTGCCTTGTCCTTTTGAATGGAGAACCTTGTTAGGAATTTTTCGGTTAGGTCTTCGAAGCTGGTGATTGATCTTGGTGGCAGGTTGTCGAACCACTTCATGGCTGACTTGGTGAGAGTGGTGGGGAAGGCTTTGCACCGAATCGCGTCGGAGGCGTCAACTAGGTACATTCTGCTTCTGAAGTTGCTGAGGTGGTGACTTGGATCGGTGGTGTCGTCGTAGAGATCCATATCGGGTGGTTTGAAGTTTCGCGGTACCTTCTCCTTCATGATCTCTTGCGTGAAGGGATCATGGCTGTCTTTGGGGGTGGTGTCGCGTTCTGTCCGATCTTTCAGGTTGGCCTCTATTTTTCGCAGTTTTTCTTCTAATTCTCTGCGCTTGCGAGCCTCCCTTCTCAGATCTTGTTCAGTTTCTTTTTGCTTCTTTATGTCCTCTTCGAGTTGTTTCAGTCGGTTTTGTTGTGCCCGGACTGCTTCTAGAATTTCCGAGCTCTTTTCTTTTTCGGGATTTTGTGGATCCTTGTTTGGGAGTGATGTCTTTGGGCGATTCTGTTTGTTTCCTCCTGGAGTGCGTGGTGACAGAGGGCTGTCCGGTCGTTCTCCGGTGTCAACTTCCTCCTCTTGTTTTGATGCAGCGTGGTCATTGTTGAGAGGGTCGTCCGCCATGGTAAAGGGATGACTTCCAGGTCCCCGGCAACGGCGCCAATGTTCCGGGGGTTACCTGAAACGCGTAGCTCGGTCGTCTGGAGATGCCCGAGGTGGGGGTCAGGGACCCGAGCTGGGTATGTTGGCGGTTGGTGATTGTACCTGCAATGACACTCCGATGCTTAAGTTAGCATGGGTCCAAGCAGATATGTGTAGAATGTGGAATGAATGCCATACCTGGGTGCTCTAGTGTATTTATAGTAGTTGGTCGTGATCTTCCCTAGATAAGATATTCTTATCTTATCTTATCTTTTGGGAGTTTTACCTCTATCTTTGTGGAACCGCCTTTCCTAGGCCTTTTCGGCCTTTAGGTTTTGGGCTGCGTTCCTTTTGATGGGCCTTTCTTTAGCTTTATTGTCCGAGGTCCGACCTCAGGCGTGGGCCTTGGGACGAGGTCGGACCTTTCATGGATTTTGCCGAGTTGGAGGAGCTCGGTCAGGGTATGAACAGTTTTAAAGAGATATGATTGAAAAGATATGATTTGAAAACAATTTTAAAAAGATTTGATTTTTTTTAAAAAAAATTAATGACTTGCCTAACAAGAAAAGATATGATTCAAACATTAAACCTTTCTCAACAGAAAAGGCAACATTCTTGAAATGTTCAATCAAATCATTAATTGTTAGCAAGTATCTTTGAAAAAGGAAAGAAATTGGTTTTGAAAAAGGTTTGATTGAAAAGATTTGATTTGAAAAAGATTTGATTTTGAAAAACATTGAAAACTTGAAAAAATTTGATTTGAAAACAGAATCTTCCCTCTTGTGCCATCCTGGCGTTAAACGCCCAGAATGGTGCACATTCTGGCGTTTAACGCCCAATGTACTACCTTTTTGGGCGTTAAACGCCCAACCAGGCACCCTGGCTGGCGTTTAAACGCCAGTCTGTCCTTCTTCACTGGGCGTTTTGAACGCCCAGCTTTTTCTGTACAATTCCTCTGCAGTGTGTTCTGAATCTTCAATTCTCTGTAATATTGACTTGAAAAGACATAAATTAAAAATATTTTTGGATTTTTAATAATAAGGAATAATCAAAATGCAACTAAAATCAAATAACAATGCATGCAAGACACCAAACTTAGCAGTTTGTATACTACTGACACTAACAACATGAGAATGCATATGAGAAACACAAAACACTCAAGTCAATAGAATTCAAAGATCAGAGCAATGAAATCATCAAGAACAACTTGAAGATCAATGAAGACACATGCATGAATGTAATAAGAACAGAAAGATGCAATTGACACTAAACTTAAGATGAGACTCTAGACTCAAACAAGAAATATTTTTGGATTTTATGATTTTGTAAAATTTTTTTTTTTGGATTTTTCGAAAATTAAGTGGAAAAGAAAATAAAGGTATCAAAATTCTTAATGAGAATTCTAGGAATCATGCAATGTTAGTCTAAAGCTTTAGTCTAAAGAAATTAGACATGGCTAGCCAAGCTTCAGCAAGACATTGCATTCAAGAGCTAAATTGATGAGAATCAATCAGCTTTGGTGATGATAAGAACATCACCTTGAAACACTAGAATTCATTCTTAAGAACTCTGAAGAAAAAAAAATACCTAATCTAAGCAACAAGATGAACCGTCAGTTGTCCATACACGAAACAATCCCCGGCAACGGCGCCAAAAACTTGGTGCGCGAAATTGTCATCACTACAACTTCGCACAACTAACCAGCAAGTGCACTGGGTCGTCCAAGTAATAAACCTTACGCGAGTAAGGGTCGATCCCACGGAGATTGTTGGTATGAAGCAAGCTATGGTCACCTTGTAAATCTTAGTCAGGCAGACTCAAATGGGTATAGATGATGAATAAAACATAAAGATAAAGATAGAGATACTTATGTAAATCATTGGTGAGAGCTTCAGATAAGCGTATGAAGATGCTTGTCCCTTCCGTCTCTCTGCTTTCCTACTGTCTTCATCCAATCCTTCTTACTCCTTTCCATGGCAAGCTGTATGCAAGGGTTTCACTGTTGTCAGTGGCTACCTACCATCCTCTCAGTGGAAATGTTCAACGCACCCTGTCACGGCATGGCTATCCATCTGTCGGTTCTCGATCAGGCCGGAATAGAATCCATTGATTCTTTTGCGTCTGTCACTAACGCCCCGCCTTCAGGAGTTTGAAGCACGTCACAGTCATTCGATCATTGAATCCTACTCAGAATACCACAGACAAGGTTAGACCTTCCGGATTCTCTTGATTGCCGCCATCAGTTCTTGCCTATACCACTGTTCATACCCTGACCGAGCTCCTCCAACTCGGCAAATCTATGAAAGGTCCGACCTCGTCCTAAGGCCCACGCCTAGAGGTCGGACCTCGGACAACAAAGCAAGGAAGGCCCATCAAAAGGAACGCAGCCCAAAACCCAAAGGCCGAAAAGGCCTAGCAAAGGCGGTTCCACAAAGATAGGGATAAAACTCCCGAAAGATAAGATAAGATAAGAATATCTTATCCAGGGAAGATCACAGCCAACTACTATAAATACACTGGAGCACCCAGGTATGAGATACATTCCACATTCTACACATATCTGCTTGGACCCATGCTAACTTAAGCATCGGAGTGTCATTGCAGGTACAACCACCAGCCGCCAACACATCAAGCTCGGGTCCCTGACCCCCACCTCGGGCATCTCCAGACGACCGAGCTACACGTTTCAGGTAACCCCCGGAACATTGGCGCCGTTGCCGGGGACCTGGAAGTCATCCCTCTACCATGGCGGACGACCCACTCAACAATGACCACGCCACATCAGAACAAGAGGAGGAAGTTGACACCGGAGAACGACCGGGGAGCCCTCTATCACCACGCACCCCAGGAGGAAACAAACAGAATCGCCCAAAGACAATCACTCCCAAACAAGGATCCACGAAATCCCGAAAAAGAAAAAAGCTCGGAAATTCTAGAAGCAGTCCGGGCACAACAAAACCGACTGAAACAACTCGAAGAGGACATAAAGAAGCAGAAAGAAACGGAACAAGATCTGAGAAGGGAGGCTCGCAAGCGCAGAGAATTAAAAGAAAAACTGCGGAAAATAGAGGCCAACCTAAAAGACCGAACAGAACGCGGCACCACCCCCGAAGGCAACCATGATCCCTTCACGCGAGAGATCATGAAGGAGAAAGTACCACGAAACTTCAAACCACCCGACATGGATCTCTACGATGGCACCACCGACCCAAGTCACCACCTCAGCAACTTCAGAAGCAGAATGTACCTAGTCGACGCCTCCGACGCGATTCGGTGCAAAGCCTTCCCCACCACTCTCACTAAGTCAGCCATGAAGTGGTTCGACAATCTGCCACCAAGATCAATCACCAGCTTCGAAGACCTAACCAAAAAATTCCTAACAAGGTTCTCCATTCAAAAGGACAAGGCAAAACATGCCCCCAGTCTACTCGGGATCAAACAAGGTAACCAAGAAACTCTCCGAGAATACATGGAGCAATTCAACAAAGCCTGCCTGGACATACAACACTTGCCCACTGAAGCAGCCATTATGGGACTAGCAAACGGCCTAAAAGAGGGACCGTTTAGCCAATCCCTATCCAAACGATACCCGACCTCTCTATACGAGGTACAGGAGCGGGCAGAAAAATATATCAACATGGAGGAAACCTCCCAGCTAAGAGACTCTTCTAGGAAGGAATCAACCTACCCACTTCGAGATCGAGATCGGGAACAGAAGAAGAAAGAAGAACCCCACTCGGACAAGCCACGGAAGTACCACAACTACACCCCCTTCCGAGTCTCCCTGGTAGACGTCTACAGAGAAGTATGCCACACCGAAAAAATTCCACCGCCCCGACCTCTAAAACACAAGAGAGCGGGGAGAGATCGGTCCGAATACTGTGAATATCACAAGCTCTACGGTCATTCTACTAACGACTGCTACGACCTAAAAAATGTTATAGAAAAGCTAGCCAGAGAAGGAAAACTCGACAGATACATAGCAGAGAAAGGAGAAGAGACCAGGAAGAGGAGGCGGGGAGATAACGAAGATCGGGCCGAACCAACCCTGCGAACCCCTGAAAGACACGTTCACATGATAAATGGAGGTTTTGCAGGCGGAGGAACATCCAGATCCTCGCGAAAAAGACACCTCAAAGAAGTCTATCACGTCCGAGAAGACAACCCCCTGCCCGAATTACCTACTATCTCATTTACCCGAGAAGATGCTCAAGGGATAATACCCGGGCACGATGATCCAATGGTAATCACCATTATCCTAGCAAACGCCAACTTACATCGAACCCTGATTGACCAGGGAAGCTCAGCAGACATCCTGTTCAAAGCGGCCTTCGACAAGCTCGGACTTGAAGAGAAAGAGCTAAAGGCCTACCCCACCGACTTATTTGGGCTAGGGGACACCCCGATCCATCCCTTAGGATACATCTCGCTATACACTACCTTCGGAAGAGGCGAGCAATCCAAAACGTTAAGCATCGACTACATTATAGTCGACGTCACTTCAGCATACAATGCCCTCATTGGGCGACCAACCCTAAACAGACTGGCAGCCATAGTCTCGACCCCACACCTCTGTATGAAATTCCCTACCGCAAAGGGAATCGCTACCCTAAAAGGCGACCAAAAATTAGCGCGGCGATGCTACAACGAAAGCCTGAGCCTAAAAGGGAAAGAGGTCAACACGATAGAACTCGGACGAGTTCAAGCCCGAGAAGATCTTCGGCCACAACCAGAGGGAGAAACCGAAAAAGTCCAGATTGGGAACACACCTGAAAAAATAACAAACATAGGAGCAAACCTCAAAACGGGCCTAAAAGAGGAACTCATAAACCTCTTAAAGGAGAATTCCGACCTCTTCGCCTGGAAAGCCTCCGACATGCCAGGCATAAGCCCCGACCTGATGTGCCATAAACTATCAGTTTACCCGGGATCCCGACCTGTCCAACAAAGACGTCGGAAGCTCGGACCCGAGCGCATGCAAGCAATAGAAGAACAAGTACAAGCATTACTAGATGCAGGGTTCATTAGGGAAGTAAAGTACCCCCTATGGCTCGCAAACGTGGTCCTGGTAAAAAAGCCCAACGGAAAATGGAGGATGTGCGTCGATTACACAGACCTCAACAAAGCCTGCCCCAAAGACCCATATCCACTACCAAACATCGACGCCTTAGTAGACGCAGCCTCAGGTTACATATATCTCTCCTTCATGGACGCATACTCAGGGTACAATCAAATCCCGATGTACGGACCCGACCAAGAAAAGACCTCGTTCATAACCCCAAGGGCAAACTACTGCTACGTAGTAATGCCCTTCGGACTGAAGAACGCAGGGGCAACCTACCAGAGGCTAATGAACAAAGTGTTCTCAGAGCACATCGGACTACAGCTAGAGGTGTACGTCGACGACATGCTAGTAAAGACACAAGAAGACAGAAACTTGCTGACCGACCTCACCAGCGTCTTCGGCACCCTCAGAAAACACAACATGAGACTTAACCCGACAAAGTGCACCTTCGCCGCAGAAGCCGGAAGGTTCTTAGGCTTCATGCTAACTCAAAGGGGCATCGAAGCGAACCCGGATAAATGCCAAGCAATACTCAATATGAAGAGCCCGACGTGTGTCAAAGAAGTACAACAACTGAATGGAAGGCTAGCCGCCCTATCAAGATTCTTGGCAGGATCCGCGATAAAATCACTACCTCTCTACTCGCTCCTAAAGAAAGGGAAACCCTTCTCATGGACCCCGGAGTGCGAAAAAGCCTTCCAAGAATTCAAGGAATTCCTCGGGCAGCCACCAATCCTAACCCGACCTATAAAAGGAGAAGAACTCGTACTATATCTCTCGGTTGGACATCGAGCAGTCGCCTCAGCGTTAATACGCGAAAATGACCGAGGACAACACCCCATATACTTTGTAAGCAAGGCACTACATGGGGCCGAATTAAACTATCAGAAGATAGAAAAATTCGCCTACGCCCTAGTGTTCACAGCTCGGAGGCTCCGTCCCTACTTTCAAGCCCACACCATCAAAGTCCGGACAAACCAACCCATGAGACACATCCTGCAAAAAACGGACCTAGCAGGACGAATACTACAATGGGCGGTAGAACTGTCCGAGTTCGACCTCCACTATGAAGCCCGGACTGCCATAAAATCTCAGTATCTAGCCGACTTCATCGCAGAATACACTGAGACCCCTGGAACCCCACTCTCATGGAACCTGTATGTCGACGGGTCCTCAAACAAAACAGGAAGCGGAGTCGGGGTTATACTCGAAAGCGACCAAGGAACGCGGATAGAACTATCCCTAAAATTCGAGTTCCAGGCTTCGAACAACCAAGCCGAATACGAGGCCCTACTAGCAGGTCTAAAGCTAGCCGAAGAGGTCGGAGCCCAAAAAATCACGATCTTCAGCGACTCCCAGGTCGTCACGTCACAAGTAAATGGAAGCTACCAGGCCAAAGATCCAACTATGAAAAAATACCTGGACCAAACACAGGCACAATTACGCCACTTTTCAGAAATACAGATCCAGCACATACCTCGGGAACAAAACGCCCGAGCAGACGCCCTCTCAAAGCTCGCCAGCACCAAGCCCGGAGGTAACAACAGAAGTCTCCTCTAGGAAACCTTACAATCTCCCTCCGTGATCAGAGAGGAAGAAACGCTAAATATATCCAACCAACAGCAAGGATGGATGACCCCCATACTCAACTACCTGAAGTCGGGAACCCTCCCCATCGAAAGGAAGGAAGCTAAAAAACTCACGAAAGACGCTCAGAATTACACACTAATTCACGACGTATTATACAGAAGAGGATTCTCAAACCCCCTCCTTAGGTGCGTCCCGACCTCAGAAACAAAGAGCGTCCTCGAAGAAGTCCACGGAGGCATGTGCGGGAACCATCTCGGAGCTCGGGCATTATCCAAAAAAGTAGTCCGAGCCGGGTTCTACTGGCCGACCTTGCAAAGAGACGCAACGGAATTTGTGAAAATATGCCCCCCTGCCAAAAACACGCCAATTTTCACAAAGCACCACCCGAAGACCTTATCAGCATCACCGCACCATGGCCCTTCGCAAAATGGGGACTTGACCTACTCGGCCCGTTTCCCCAAGGACCGGGGCAAGTCAAATACCTCATAGTAGGGGTCGACTACTTCACCAAGTGGATCGAAGCTGAACCCTTAGCCACCATTACGGCTCAGAAAAGTCGCAAATTCCTATACAAAAATATTGTCACAAGGTTCGGAGTCCCCTACTCCATCACAACAGACAATGGAACACAGTTCACGGACACCAGTTTTCAGAACTTGGTGGCCGAACTAAAAATCAAACAGCAATTCACCTCAGTCGAGCACCCACAAGCCAATGGACAAGCAGAGGCTGCAAATAAAGTCATCTTGGCCGGGTTAAAACGGAGACTCCAAGAGGCCAAAGGGGCATGGGCCGAAGAGCTCCCCCAGGTGCTATGGGCATATCGGACAACTCCACACTCTACAACGGGAGAATCGCCATTCCGACTAGCTTATGGGATGGAGGCAATGATTCCTGTCGAAATAGATGAAGGGTCACCCAGAGTCATCTTCTACAACGAAGAAGGTAACCCGCAGGCGCAAAAGGAAGACCTCGACCTCCTCCCCGAGGTCCGAGAAAGGGCCCGGATCCGAGAAGAAGCCTTAAAACGGCGAACGGCCCTCAGATACAATCAGAAGGTAATAAAACGAAGCTTCTCCACTCACGACCTCATTCTAATCCGAAATGACATCAGAACACAAAAGTCGGGAGAAGGAAAGCTAGCCGCAAACTGGAAAGGACCCTACAAAGTAACAGAAGTCTTAGGAACAGGCTATTACAAGATATCCGACCTAGAAGGCAATGAGCTGCCCAGGGCCTGGCATGCCTGTAATCTAAGACGGTACTACAGCTAGAAAAATTTGACCCGAGGTGTACTCTTTTTCCCCTACAGGGGGTTTTTTAATGAGACACCCGGTCAAGTAAGGCACCCGACCTAGTCAAGGGTAAACACTCTGTAAATATTCTTTCTTTTTTAATACTAATCAAATCTTTCTATTTTCTTTTGTTCTTCCTCGTGATGAAACAAATCAAAGTACCCCGCCAAGGCGCATTAATTTATGCTCGACAAAACGCAAAAAATCATTTGCCAAAAAGACCGCACAAGGTCGGCAAAGATAAAGCGACGAGGTTCAAATTAATGTGAGAAGTTATAAAGTAACTCTGAAAAGGCTCAAAAAGCCAAATAAAAAGAGATTACAAAAATAACTTAAAAGGCCGACCAACGACAAGGTCGGACCCAACAAAGGGAAGTACTCGAACACCCGAGGTCCGAGGAAAAACCCGGATCCAGGAAAGAAGCCTTAAAGAGGCAAAGCCAAGATTTCGAAAACGCTTACTAAAAAAGTTGCTATGCAAAAACAACTAAAAAGTACAAGCGAAAAAACGAAATCAAAGGAAGAGGCAAAGCCAAGATTTCGAAAACGCTTACTAAAAAGTTGCTATACAAAAACAACTAAAAAGTACAAGCGAAAAAACGAAATCAAAGGAAGAGGCAAAGCCAAGATTTCGAAAACGCTTACTAAAAAAGTTGCTATGCAACTAAAAAGTACAAGCGAAAAAACGAAATCAAAGGAAGAGGCAAAGCCAAGATTTCGAAAACGCTTACTAAAAAAGTTGCTATACAAAAACAACTAAAAAGTACAAGCGAAAAAACGAAATCAAAGGAAGAGGCAAAGCAAAGTTTCAAAACGCTAGCTAAAAAAGTTGTTATCCAAAAACAACTAAAAAAGCATAAAAGCGGAACAAAAGTCAAAACACGAATAAAACACCACATAATAAAGCTAAAAAGTTACTACAAGTAGCTAAAAGCAAAAAGGTGTCCAAAGCGTTCACAGAAACCATCCAAAAGCAAAAGAGCCCACAGGCCGGGCAAAAAACTAAAAATAAAAGATTACAGAGGATCAAGGTCCTTTCCGGACTCCACATCAACAGAAGGCTGCGGAGGAAACATAGAAATCGGGACTGCATCAACGGCACCGTCATCCCGGCTTGAAACCTCCACGCCAGATCCATTCCCGACCAAGGGTGAAGTCGGGTCCGCAACCGGAACCTTAAGGTCGGACACCGGAACCTTGGGATCGGACACCGGAACCTCATCCTCATTGGGGGCAGGAACAATCTTTCCCTCCACAACGACGTTATCCGTACTAAATAAGCTCAGATCCAGGTCAGGAGCAAGAACCCGGACCTGAGCCTTCAAATTCTCGAACATAGCATCCATACCCTTAGCCACATGGCCTTCCAGCTCGTAAAAATCATCCTGAGCAGATTGCAACTTCTCCCTTGTCTCCATAAGCTCGGCATATATCCGAGTATAATTCTCCGTCGCCGCCTTCGCCATCTCCTCGGACGCTTTCGCTGCCGCCACAGCCGCGGTAGCTTTAGCTTTCTCCTTCTCCAAAGAGGCCTCCAACTCCGTAATCCTAGCAGCCTTCAGCTCACTAATCTTCTCGAACTCGGACTGAGCCTTCTCAAGTCGGGAGCTGGTCGCGCCAATGGGGGATTTCTTGAACTCCCGGGCAATAGCAGCATGAAGACTGGCCATCCGAACACAACTCCGCGCCATATACTGAAAATGATGCTCCATAGACACGTCATCAGTAGAGATAAAAGTCTGAGGGAGAATATGCTGTTCAATCCAACCGAGAGCATCGAAATCCTTATCATTAAAACCCGCAAGCTCTTGAGAGGTCTTCTGCTTCTTGGGGGGAGGACCCGAGAACGGGGGAGGAGAAGAGGTAGCAGGCCCAGAGGTCGGAGGATCCTGACTTATAGCTCGGAACTGGGGAGTCGGAATAGTCTTCGACCGAGTCTGAACACCCACGGTAGTCTTCTGCGGAGAAGATCGGGCAGAAGCCTCAGCCTCGATATTTCGAGCAGCCACAGACTTCTTCGTCCGACGAAGGAACTTCATGGAATCCGCCTGAGAAGACATCTCTGCAGAAATAAAAAGAAAAGGATTACCACAACAGAAATTCCACCAAAAACAAGCAAAACCAAAATACTAAAGAAGAAGAATCTCAGAGAGGTCGGGAAACTACCTAACTCGGAACGGAGAAGGCTTGGATCTCCCAACATTTTCTTCGTATCCAAGTGAGGTGCCTGACCCCATAAACTGCTCACCACACCCACAAAAGCCTGCTCAACCTCATCTAGACTCTCAAAAGTATACTTAGCAGACACTACATTCTCCTGCCAACAAAGAGGAAAAGAAGGCTCCCCACTCTCATCCAGAAAGAAAGGTCGGACGTCTCCAGTAGCCCGGACCTTGAAATAAAAGTTCTTGAAATCATGAAAGAACTCATCATAAAGGGTACAAAACTTCCTCCCCTGGTTAGCCCTAAAAGAGACCCAAGACACCTTACCTCCACCCGAACCCGGCTTCGTCAACACAAACAAGTAGGAAAAAAGAGAAATAGAGGGAGCGACGCCCAAAAACTGACACAAAAGTTGAAACAGCTTTAGAAACGCCCAAGAATTTGGATGGAGCTGCGTAGGGGCAAGGTTACAAGACCACAACACCTCGGACTCCAGGTCGGTAAAAGGAAGTCGGACACTCAGCTTAGAGAAAAAACAATCATAAGCATAAAAGAAGAGCTTCTCGGAACTATCTAAAGGCGGGAAGCAAACTCTCTCCTCGGAATCCGGGGCTACTAGTTCATAATCCCTCTCAGACTCCCTATTCTCACATATGCTACAGTGCCTACGGAACCTAGCCAAATATTCAGAATCTACCACAGAAGGGACTTTTAGAGGAAGAGGGTCTACCCAACCAAGACCACTTGGAATCTTGGTCGACATCGCTTGAAGAACCTTTCGAGACATAAAACTCTTACCTACAAAGAAGAAATACAACAGCAAGCAAAAATCACATAAAGCAGACAGCGAAAACCCGTTCAGCCAAGCAAGAAACAAAAATCCAAAAGAAAATGCGGCAACCCGGAACAAAGTACCAGAAAAACAAAAAGAGCCCCCCCATATACAAACAAAGCAATGGCGGCGCCTCTTTTTGGGGCAAACCAGGCATAAAGAAAGAAGAAACAGACAAAGAGCCACACAAAGGAACAGAAAGCATATGTGCACAAAGAAAAGAGACGGGAACAAACCTGGAAAAAAGAAAGAAGACGACGAGCTCCGAAGCAAGGAGAACGAAACGGCGACACAAAGGAAACCTCGGAAAGACGCACGGAAAGATAAGGGGAAGAAGAACAAAGAGAAAGAAGAAGCAGTGCTCGAAAAAAAAAGATGGCGAAAACTTAGAAAAGCAGGAAGGAACAAGAATAAACGAAGAAAAAGGAAGGGAGCAAATAAATAATGCCTTCACAGAGCCCGAACGAAAATCGAGGAGAAACGGTAAAATGCAATAAATGCAGGAACGACCATTTTTGAAATTTGAAAAAACAACTATGCCCGAGCTCGACCTCCCAAAAAGGACGAACTCGGGCAGGGGCACTGTTCATACCCTGACCGAGCTCCTCCAACTCGGCAAATCTATGAAAGGTCCGACCTCGTCCTAAGGCCCACGCCTAGAGGTCGGACCTCGGACAACAAAGCAAGGAAGGCCCATCAAAAGGAACGCAGCCCAAAACCCAATGGCCGAAAAGGCCTAGCAAAGGCGGTTCCACAAAGATAGGGATAAAACTCCCGAAAGATAAGATAAGATAAGAATATCTTATCCAGGGAAGATCACAGCCAACTACTATAAATACACTGGAGCACCCAGGTATGAGATACATTCCACATTCTACACATATCTGCTTGGACCCATGCTAACTTAAGCATCGGAGTGTCATTGCAGGTACAACCACCAGCCGCCAACACATCAAGCTCGGGTCCCTGACCCCCACCTCGGGCATCTCCAGACGACCGAGCTACACGTTTCAGGTAACCCCCGGAACAACCACGAAGATTCCGGTTAAAGAACCCAAGAGATATTCACCCAATCTAAGGTAGAACGGAGGTGGTTGTCAGTCACACGTTCATAGGTGAGAATGATGATGAGTGTCACGGATCATCACATTCATCAAGTTGAAGAACAAGTGATATCTTGGAACAAGAACAAGCGGAATTGAATAGAAGAACAATAGTAATTGCATTAATACTCGAGGTACAGCAGAGCTCCACACCTTAATCTATGGTGTGTAGAAACTCCACCGTTGAAAATACATAAGAACAAGAGTGATCATTGGTTTCGGCCCCAGAGAGGGAACCAAAAGAACCAAGATGAAAATACAATAGTAAAAGGTCCTACTTATAGGGAACTAGTAGCCTAGGGTGTACAGAGATGAGTAAATGACATAAAAATCCACTTCCGGGCCCACTTGGTGTGTGCTTAGGCTGAGCATTGAAGCATTTTCGTGTAGAGACTCTTCTTGGAGTTAAACGCCAGCTTTTGTGCCAGTTTGGGCGTTTAACTCCCATTTTGGTGCCAGTTCCGGCGTTTAACGCTGGGAATTCTGAAGGTGACTTTGAACGCCGGTTTGGGCCATCAAATCTTGGGCAAAGTATGGACTATCATATATTGCTGGAAAGCCCAGGATGTCTACTTTTCAACGCCGTTGAGAGCGGGCCAATTGGGCTTCTGTAGCTCCAGAAAATCCACTTCAAGTGCAGGGAGGTCAGAATCCAACAGCATCTGCAGTCCTTTTCAGTCTCTGAATCAGATTTTTGCTCAGGTCCCTCAATTTCAGCCAGAAAAGACCTGAAATCACAGAAAAACACACAAACTCATAGTAAAGTCCAGAAAAGTGAATTTTAACTAAAAACTAATAAAAATATACTAAGAACTCAACTAAATGTACTAAAAACATACTAAAAACAATGCCAAAAAGCGTACAAATTATCCGCTCATCAAAAAGCTCTGTGTGATCTGGGGTCAGGGATAAATCTTATGCCACTCTCTGTAATGGAGAAGCTGGGGATCATTGAGGTACAACCTGCCTTGTTCTCATTACAATTGGCAGACAAGTCATTGAGACAAGCTTATGGAATAGTAGAGGACGTGTTAGTAAAGGTTGAAGGCCTTTACATCCCTGCTGATTTCATAATCTTAGACACTAGGAAGGAAGAGGATGATTGCATCATCCTTGGAAGACCTTTCCTAGTAACAGCAGGAGCTGTGATAGATGTCAACAGAGGTAATTAGTCCTTCAATTGAATGGGGAATACCTTGTGTTTAAGGCACATGGCCATCCCTCTGTGACAAAAGAGAGTAAGCATGAAGAGCTTCTCTCAGTTCAGAGTCAAGAAGAGCCCCCACAGTCAAACTTTAAGTTTGGTGTTGGGAGGCCACAACCAAACTCTAAGTTTGGTGTTAAGACCCCATATCCAAACTCTAAGTTTGGTGTTGGGACTATACAACATTGACCTGATCACCCTTGTGGCTCCATGAGAGCCACTGTCAAGCTATTGACATTATAGAAGCGCTTGTTGGGAGGCAACCCAATTTTATTTAGCTAATTTTTATTTTATTTTATTTTATTGTTATTTTGTGTTTTATTAGGTACATGATCATGAGGAGTCACGAAAAAATCATAAAAATTAAAAACAGAATCAAAAATAGCAGAAGAAAAAAATCACACCCTGGAGGAAGCACAGGCTGGCGTTTAACGCCAGTAAGATGCATCTGGCCGGCGTTCAACGCCAGAACAGAGCATCATTCTGGCGCTGAATGCCAGAAACAAGCAACATTCTGGCGCTGAACGCCAGGAATGTGCCTAGAGAAGAAAAGCTGGCGCTGAACGCTAGTAACAAGCATGAAACTGGCGTTCAACGCCAGAAACATGCTTTACATGGGCGTTGAACGCCCAGAATGTGCACCACACGGCGTTTAAACGCCAGAATGGAGTGCAAAGGCAATTTACATGCCTATTTGGTGCAGGGATGGAATTCCTTGACACCTCAGGATCTGTGGACCCCACAAGATCACCTCAGGATCTGTGGACCCCACAGGATCCCCACCTACTATATTCCCACCTTACCTCTTAATCCTAGTTTTACTCTTCCCCATGTCACACTTCCCAACACTCTTCACCAATCACCTCAATCCCTCTTCCCAATCACCTCCCTCACCACTCACATCTATCCACTCTTCCCCAAAAACCCCACCTACCTTCAAAAATTCAAAAACATTTTCCCACCCATTCCCACCCTAAATGGCCGAACATACACTCCCCCCTCTCCCTATATATACCCTTCAATTCTACTTCATTTTCACACAACACAACCCCCTCTTCTTCACCTTGGCCGAACCTACATCTCTCCCTCTCTACCATATTCTCTTCTTCTTCTTCTTCTCTTCTTTCTTCTCTTGCTCGAAGACGAGCAATATTTTAAGTTTGGTGTGGTAAAAGCATAAGCTTTTTGTTTTTCCATTACCATCAATGGCACCTAAGGCCAGAGAATCCTCTAGAAAAGGAAAAGGGAAGACAAAAGCTTCCACCTCCGAGTCATGGGAGATGGAAAGATTCATCTCCAAGAGCCATCAAGACCACTTCTATGATGTTGTGGCACAGAAGAAGGTGATCCCTGAGGTCCCTTTCAAGCTCAAGAAAAATGAGTATCCGGAGATCCGACATGAAATCTGAAGAAGAGGTTGGGAAGTCTTAACCAACCCCATGCAACAAGTCGGAATCTTAATGGTTCAAGAGTTTTATGCCAATGCATGGATCACTAGGAACCATGATCAAAGTATGAACCCGAGTCCAAAGAATTATCTCACAATGGTTCGGGGGAAATACTTAGATTTTAGTCCGGAAAATGTGAGGTTGGCATTCCACTTGCCCATGATGCAAGGAGATGAACGCCCCTACACTAGAAGGGTCAACTTTAATCAAATGTTGGACCAAGTCCTAATGGACATATGTGTGGAAGGAGCTCAATGGAAGAGAGACTCCAAAGGCAAGCCAGTTCAACTAAGAAGACTGGACCTCAAGCCTGTAGCTAGAGGATGGTTGGAGTTCATTTAACGCTCCATCATTCCCACTAGCAACCGATCTGAAGTTACTGTGGATCGGGCCATCATGATTCATAGCATCATGATTGGAGAGGAAGTAGAAGTTCATGAGGTCATCTCCAATGAAATCTACAAAATAGCCGACAAGCCCTCCACCATGGCACGGCTAGCTTTTCCTCACCTTATTTGCCATCTATGTTACTCAGCTGGAGTTATCATAGAAGGAGACATCCTCATTGAAGAGGATAAGCCCATCACCAAGAAGATGATGGAACAAGCAAGAGAGACCCTCCACGGTTCTCAAGAGATGCATGAGGAAACTCATCATCAAGAAATCCCTGCGATGCCTCAAGGGATGCACTTTCCTCCCAACAACTATTGGGAACAACTCAACACTTCCTTAGAAGATTTGAGCCACAATGTTAAACAATTAAGGGTGGAACATCATGAGCACTCCATCATTCTCCATGAAATAAGAAAAGATCAAAGAGCAATGAGGGAGGAGCAACAAAGGCAAGGAAGGGACATAGAAGAGCTTAAGGACATTGTTGGTCCTTCAAGAAGAAGACGCCACTAAGGTGGATTCATTCCTTGTTCTTATTTCTTTCTGTTTTTCGGCTTTTAATGTTGTGTTTATCTATGTTTTGTGTCTCTACTTCATGATCATTAGTATGTAGTAACCATGTCTTAAAGCTATGAATAAAATCCATTAATCCTTCACCTCTCTTAAATGAAAAATGTCTTAATTCAAAGGAACAAGAAGTACATGAATTTCGAATTTATCCTTGAATTTAATTTAATTATATTGATGTGGTGACAACACTTTTTGTTTTCTGAATGAATGATTGAACAGTGCATATGTCTTTTGATCTTGTTGTTTATGAATGTTAAAATTGTTGGCTCTTGAAAGAATGATGAACAAGGAGAAATGATATTGATGATCTGAAAATTCATGGAATTGATTCTTGAAGCAAGAAAAAGCAGTGAAAAAGAAAGCTTGCAAAAAAAGATAAAAAAAAAAGAAAGAGAAAGAAAAAGCAAGCAGAAAAAGCTAATGGCCCTTAAAACCAAAAGGCAAGGGTAAAAAGGATCCAAGGCTTTGAGCATCAATGGATAGGAGGGCCCAAGGAAATAAAATCCAGGCCTAAGCGGCTAAATCAAGCTGTCCCTAACCATGTGCTTGTGTCATGAAGGTCCAAATAAAAAGCTTGAGACTGAGTGGTTAAAGTCGTGATCCAAAGCAAAAAGAGTGTGCTTAAGAGCTCTGGACACCTCTAACTGGGGACTTTAGCAAAGCTGAGTCATAATCTGAAAAGGTTCACCCAGTTATGTGTCTGTGGCATTTATGTATCCGGTGGTAATACTGGAAAACAAAGTGCTTAGGGCCACGGCCAAGACTCATAAGTAGCTGTGTTCAAGAATCAACATGCTTAACTAGGAAATTCAATAACACTATCCAAAATTCTAAGTTCCTAGAGAAACCAATCATTCTGAACTTCAAAGGAAAAAGTGAGATGCCAAAACTGTTCAGAAGCAAAAAGCTACAAGTCCCGCTCATCTAATTATAATTAATATTCATTGATATTCTGGAATTTATAGTATATTCTCTTCTTTTTATCCTATTTGATTTTCAGTTGCTTGGAGACAAGCAACAATTTAAGTTTGGTGTTGTGATGAGTGGATAATTTATACGCTTTTTGGCATTGTTTTTAGGTAGTTTTTAGTAAGTTCAAGCTACTTTTAGGGATGTTTTCATTAGTTTTTATGTTAAATTCACATTTCTGGACTTTACTATGAGTTTGTGTGTTTTTCTGTGATTTCAGGTAATTTCTGACTGAAATTGAGGGATTTGAGCAAAACTCTGAAAAAGGCTGACAAAAGGACTGCTGATGCTGTTGGAATCTGACCTCCCTGCACTCGAAATGGATTTTCTGGAGCTACAAAACTCCAAATGGCGCGCTCTCAACGGCGTTGAAAAGTATACATCCAGAGCTTTGCAGCAATATATAATAGTCCATACTTTATTCGGAAATTGACGACATAACTTGGCGTTGAACGCCAAGTACATGCTGCTGTCTGGAGTTAAACGCCAGAAACACGTCATGATCCGGAGTTGAACGCCCAAAACACGTTATAACTTGGAGTTCAACTCCAAGAAAAGCCTCAGCTCGTGGATAGATCAAGCTCAGCCCAAGCATACACTAAGTGGGCCCCGGAAGTGGATTTATGCATCAATTACTTACTCTTGTAAACCCTAGTAGCTAGTCTAGTATAAATAGGATGATTTACTATTGTATTAGACATCTTTTGACAGTTTAATCTTTTGACTGTTTAGCCTTTGATTATTCGGTCTCTTGATCATTCAGGGGGCTGGCCATTCGGCCATGCCTGAACCTTTCACTTATGTATTTTCAACGGTGGAGTTTCTGCACACCATAGATTAAGGGTGTGGAGCTCTGCTGTACCTCAAGTTTCAATACAATTATTATTACTTTCTATTCAATTCTCTTTTATTCTTATTCCAAGATATACGTTGCACAACACTTTGATGAATGTGATGATCCGTGACACTCATCATCATTCTCACCTATGAACGCGCGTGATTGAAACCACTTCCGTTCTACTTTAGGCCGGGCGCATATCTCTTAGATTCCCCAACAGAATCTTCGTGGTATAAGTTAGATAGATGGCGGCATTCATGAGGATCCGGAAAGTCTAAACCTTGTCTATGGTATTCCGAGTAGGATTCTGGGATTGAATGACTGTGACGAGCTTCAAACTCCTGAAGGCTGGGCGTGATGACAAACGCAAAAGAATCAAGGGATTCTATTCCAACCTGATTGAGAACCGACAGATGATTAGCCATGCTGTGACAGAGCATAGGAACATTTTCACTGAGAGGATGGGATGTAGCCATTGACAACGGTGATGCCCTACATACAGCTTGCCATGGAAAGGAGTAAGAAGGATTGGATGAAAGCAATAAGAAAGTAGAGATTCAAAAGGATTCCAGCATCTCCGCACGCCTATCTGAAATTCCCACTATTGATTTACATAAGTATTTCTATCCCTTTTTATTTTCTATTTATTATTAATTTTTGAAATCCATAAACCAATTTAATCTGCCTAACTGAGATTTACAAGGTGACCATAGCTTGCTTCATACCAACAATCTCTGTGGGATCGACCCTTACTCACGTAAGGTATTACTTGGATGACCCAGTACACTTGCTGGTTAAGCTGAATGAAGTTGTGATCATAAATTCCAATAGAGCCAATTTTTAAATCTCATGCAAATACAAAGAGGATCACAATTTCGTCCACCATATAGCGAGATACTTTCACATCCCTCTGCCACTCTAGAGGGAAAGAAGGCTCATCATTTTCATCAAGAAAAAAGGGGTGGGCCCCCTCGACAGCACGAACCTTAAAGAAGTAATTCTTGAAGTTCTTAAAGGACTCATCATACATAGCAAAAACTTTGTGGCCCTGGGCGGACCTGAAGGAAACCCAGGAAGCTTTCTTTTTTGAAGAACTACCAGGCTTGGTGGAAACAAACAAATAAAGGAAAAGAGCCTGGGAAGGTGTTACATCTAATTCACGGCAGAGAAGTTGAAAAATTTTAATAAAACCCTAGGAATTGGGGTGAAGCTGGGATGGGGCAATATTACACGACCACAACAGGTCGGTCTCGAAAGCAGTGAAAGGAAAAGTAACGTTCAACTGGCTGAAGAAGTATTCATAGGCATAGAAGAAGGGACGCTCCCTCTCAATAGAAGTCAGAAAATAAACTCTCTCATCAGAATCAGGAGCAACAAGCTCGTAATCCTCCTCACGGGCATTGTTACCACAAATCCTATGGCGCTTCCTCAACTCTGTGTAAAACTCAACATCCACAACAGAAACACACAACAAAACAAGGGAGTCCAGCCAATCGGACATCCCCTCGGGAACTCTGGAAGACATCTCTACAATGTTATTGTGAAAAGACATGAGGCCAACTAACCCTACAAGTAAGAAAAGAAGATGGGGTTACCACAAACATCTCGGACAAAGGGAGAAAACAACTCGGTCAATACTTCTCAGGCGATGGAACAAAGAAAAGGAAAACCCTAAGACTCAAACCAAAGTCTTGGGGCATCCTTTGGAGGCAGTAACAAAGCAAGGTTTCCAGAAATCAATCTACAAGCTTACATCCCAGCATGTCTCAAAAAGAAATTCAAAAAATAGCAAACACCTTTCTTCAAGGAGAAATACAAAAAATCGTTACATTCTACCAAACACGCCAAGCAGAGACCATTAAAGATGCAACCTTTTTTCAAGATCAGATAAAAAGCAAATCTCCAAACAAAGCGAGGAACAGACGCAGATTTTTATCAAGTATCAGGCAGGAAAAAACTACAAGTGACAATAAAACCCTAGAAAGCCTCAACGGAAAAGCCAAGAGAATGCATAAAAGAAAGACAGGAAAAACATGTTACAGTGACAAGCAAATACAAGACGTCGAAAAGATTCAAACTTTCAAACATGCAAAATCAAAGCTTCACCAAAAATTGAAAATGAAGCTACAAGAAAGCCAGTACTTACCTGGAAAAGAACAGCAAGCTTCAAGGAAATTGAAGATGGAGACAAAATCTAGGATGCCCTCTCACAAGCAAAAACGCGAACAAGAGCAATGTCGCAGAAGAGAAAACATGAAAACTACAAAAACTCCAAGAGAAAGTAGAAGCACAAACGAAAGAACAAAAAGCAAAGAGAGCAGAGAAAAGAAGTTACGAAAAGGCTAAAGGAGAGAAACCTTTTCTGGGTTTTCAAAATCAAAGAAAAGAGACCAAGGGAAACGGGGTAATTAATGCTCAAATTAAAGAAGGCATTAAACCCTCGCACGTTCCCAAAAAAGCGCCGACATAAAAGCACGCGTCTTTTAGAAGAAACGTTCTGCATTCAAAGCTGCGACAAAATGCTTGAGTTCGGCTTCACCAAAGAAAGACCAAAGTCAAGGACTCGATCTCAAAAAGAAGACCGAGCTCAAGCAGGGGCACTGTTCATATTCTGGGTCGAGTTGTCCGACCCGGGATGTTCTACAGAACAAAGCGACCGACCTCTTCAGGTCAGGACAATCCAACCTCTTCTCAAAGAGCTCGGCCAACTCACAAGAAACACACCCCAGATCCTAAGGCAGCCCAAGCCTATAAAGAGAAGGGCGGTTCCCTTGAAGATAAGATGACCTCACTTGAAGATAAGATAAAGATAAGATAAGATAACTAACTTATCTTATCCACAGGAGGCCACATCTCAGCATTATAAATACACTGGAGCACCCAGGTATAACTCATATTCTGATCCTACTCAGTACCTGCTTAATACCCTTGCTAACTTAAGCATCGGAGTCCCTTGCAGGTAACCCCACCCTCCGGGAACGAAGGATCAGCAGCACTTTCAGTTCCACAAGTCGGACACACCAGGTTCGCCAGCTATACACCTGCCGGACACGTCGGCTCCGACCAACATAGAAGATCTCGACCGAGATCGACCTACAGTTTCAGGTAACCCTCGGAACAGAAAGTAAATAGGCAGAATCTTAAATTGCTGAAGGAGTAAATTGCAAAAACTTAAAGTGCAAGAAATTAAAAGAGCTGAAACTTAAATTGCAAGAAAAGTAAATAACTAAAACTTAAAGTGCAACTAATTTAAATTGCTGAATCTAAATTGCTCGATGATGAGCGGATAATTTATACGCTTTTTGGCATTATTTTTAGTATGTTTTTAGTATGTTTTAGTTAGTTTTTATTATATTTTTATTAGTTTTTAGTTAAAATTCATTTTTCTGGACTTTATTATGAGTTTGTGTGTTTTTCTGTGATTTCAGGTATTTTCTGGCTGAAATTGAGGGACCTGAGCAAAAAAATCTGATTCAGAGGCTGAAAAGGACTGCAGATGCTGTTGGATTCTGACCTCCCTGCACTCAAAGTGGATTTTCTGGAGCTACAGAAGCCCAATTGGCGCGCTCTCAATTTCGTTGGAAAGTAGACATCCTGGGATTTCTAGCAATGTAAATAGTCCATACTTTGCCCGAGATTTGATGGCCCAAACAGGCATTTCAAGTCAGCTCAAGAATTCTGGCGTAAAACGCCGGAACTGGGACAAGAATGGGAGTTAAACGCCCAAACTGGTACAAAAGCTGGCGTTTAGCTCCAAGAAAAGTCTCTACACATGAAAGCTTCAATGCTCAGCCCAAGCACACACCAAGTGGGCCCGGAAGTGGATTTTTATGTCATTTACTCATCTTTATAAACCCTAAGCTACTAGTTCTCTACAAATAGGACCTTTTGCTATTGTATTTGATGTCTTTAGATCACTTTAGATCTTTTGATCATCTTTGGACGTCTAGTTCTTAGATCATTGGGAGGCTGGCCTCTTGGCCATGCCTAGACCTTGTTCTTATGTATTTTCAACGGTGGAGTTTCTACACACCATAGATTAAGGTGTGGGGCTCTACTGTACCTCGAGTATTAATGCAATTACTATTATTTTTCTATTCAATTTAGCTTATTCTTGTTTTAAGATATTCATTCGTACCCAAGAACATGATGAATGTGATGATTATGTGACGCTCATCATCATTCTCACTTATGAATGCGTGCCTGACAACCACTTCCGTTCTACAAGCAAACAAGGCTGAATGTTTATCTCTTGGATTCCTTAATCAGAATCTTCGTGGTATAAGCTAGAATTGATGGCGGCATTCAAGAGAATCCGGAAGGTCTAAACCTTGTCTATGGTATTCTGGGTAGGATTCAAGGATTGAATGACTGTGACGAGCTTCAAACTCCTGAAGGCTGGGCGTTAGTGACAGACGCAAAAGAATCACTGGATTCTATTCCAACCTGATTGAGAATCGACAGATGATTAGCCGTGCTGTGACAGAGCGCGTTGAACATTTTCACTGAGAGGACGGGACTGTAGCCACTGACAACGGTGATGCCCAACATACAGCTTGCCATGGAATGAAGTAAGAAGGATTGGATGAAGACAATAGGAAAGCAGAGAGACGGAAGGGACAAAGCATCTCCATACGCTTATCTGAAGTTCTCACCAATGAATTACATAAGTATCTCTATCCTTATTTTATGTTTTATTTATCTTTTAATCATTAATCCTCCATAACCATTTGAATCCGCCTGACTGAGATTTACAAGATGACCATAGCTTGCTTCATACCAACAATCTCCGTGGGATCGACCCTTACTCGCGTAAGGTTTATTACTTGGACGACCCAGTGCACTTTCTGGTTAGTTGTGCAAAGTTGTGATAAAGAGTTGAGATTGCAATTGAGCGTACCATGTTGATGGCGCCATTGATGATCACAATTTCGTGCACCAAGCTTTTGGCGCCGTTGCCGGGGATTATTTGAGTTTGGACAACTGACGGTTCATCTTGTTGCTTAGCTTAGGTATTTGTCTTCAGAGTTCTTAAGAATGAATTCTAGTGTTTCAAGGTGATGTTCTTATCATCACCAAAGCTGATTAATTCTAATCAATTTAGCTCTTGAATGCAATGTCCTGCTGAAGCTTGGCTAGCCATGTCTAATTTCTTTAAACTAAAGCTTTAGACTAACATTGCATGATTCCTGGAATTCTTATAAAAAATTTTGAATCTCTTTATTTTCTTTTCCATATAATTTTTGAAAAGAATCCAAAAAAATTTATAAAATCTTAAAACCAAAAAAATAATTATATGTTTCTTGTTTGAGTCTAGTATCTCATTTTAAGTTTGGTGTCAATTGCATGTTTCTTTTCTTCTTGCATTTTTCGAATTCACTCATGTGTCTTCATTAATCTTCAAGTTGTTCTTGATGATTTCCTTGCTCTGATATTTAAATTCTCTTGTCTTGAGTGTTTTGTTGTTTCTCATATAGATTTTCAATTTATTAGTGTCAGTAGTATACAAACTTCTAAGTTTGGTGTCTTGCATGCATTGTTTATTTGATCGTAGTTTCATTTTGATTATTCCTCAATATTAAAAATCCAAAAATTTTTTAATTTGTGTCTTTTCAAGTCAATAATACAAAGAATTGAAGATTCAGAATATACAACAGAGGAATTACACAGAAAAAGCTGGGCATTCAAAACGCCAAGTGAGGAAGGAAAACTGGCATTTAAACGCCAGCTAGGGTACCTGGCTGGGCGTTTAACGCCCAAAAGGGTAGCATTTTGGGCGTTAAACGCCAGAATGTATACCATTCTGGGCGTTTAACGCCAGGATGGCACAAGAGGGAAGATTTTAGTTTTAATTCAATTTTTTTTAAGTTTTCATAATTTTTCAAAATCAAATCTTTTTCAAACCATATCTTTTCAATCATATATTTTCAAAATCAATTTCTTTCCATTTTCAAAAATACTTGCTAACAATTAATGATTTGATTCAACATTTCAATTATGTTGCCTTTTCTGTTGAGAAAGGTTTAATGTCTGAATCATATCTTTTAAATTTCTTGTTAGCCAAGTCATTAATTTTCAAAATCAAATCTTTTTAAATTGTTTTTCAATCATATCTTTTTAATCATATCTTTTTAAAACCATAACTTTTCAATCATATCTTATTAATCACATCTTTTTCAAAATAGTTTTCAATCATATATTTTTGATTTCTAATTTCAAAGTCTTTTTCAAAAATCACTTTATTTCTTTCCCAATCATACTTTTCGAAAATCATTCTTCAATTTTTCAAAATGTTTTTAAAATCTTTTTAATTTATTTTCGAAAATTTCTTCCCCTCTTCTCACATCCTTCTATTTATGGACTAACACTCCTCCTCAATGCACAATTCGAATTCTATCTTTCTAGATAAGTTCGAATTCTTCTTTTACCCTCTCCTTCTTCTTTTCCTCTAACACCTCAAGGAATCTCTATACTGTGACATAGAGGATTCCATACTTTCTTGTTCTCTTCTCTTTCTTATGAGCAGGAGCAAAGACAAAAGCATTCTTGTTGAGGCTGACCCTGAACCTGAAAGGACCTTGAAGCGAAAGCTAAAAGAAGCTAAAGCACAACTCTCTGTAGAGGACCTAACAGAAATCTTCAAAGAAGAAGACATGGCAGCCGAAAACAACAACAATGCCAACAATGCAAGGAAGGTGCTGGGTGACTTTACTGCACCTACTCCCGACTTCTATGGAAGAAGCATCTCTATCCCTGCCATTGGAATAAACAACTTTGAGCTTAAGCCTCAATTAATTTCTCTAATGCAACAGAATTGCAAGTTCCATGGACTTCCATTGGAAGATCCTCATCAGTTTTAGTTGAGTTCTTGCAAATCTGTGCACTGTCAAGACCAATGGGGTTGACCCTGAGGTCTACAGACTTATGCTATTCCCTTTTGCTGTAAGAGACAGAGCTAGGTGGTGCACAAAATTGCAATCACACTTTTGCAATCCCGCACAACTAACCAGCAAGTGCACTGGGTCGTCCAAGTAATACCTTACGTGAGTAAGGGTCGATCCCACGGAGATTGTCGGCTTGAAGCAAGCTATGGTTATCTTGTAAATCTTAGTCAGGATATCAAAGATTATCAGGGTTGATTGTGAAAAGTAAAAGAACATGAAATAAGTACTTGTTTTGCAGTAATGGGGAACAGGTTGAGGTTTTGGAGATGCTCCGTCTTCTGAATCTCTGCTTTCCTACTGTCTTCTTCATCAAACACGCAAGGCTCCTTCCATGGCAAGCTGTATCTAGGGTTTCACCGTTGTCAATGGCTACCTCCCATCCTCTCAGTGGAAATGTTCAACGCACCCTGTCACGGCACGGCTATCCATCTGTCGGTTCTCAATCAGGCCGGAATAGAATCCAGTGATTCTTTTGCGTCTGTCACTAACGCCCCGCCTTCAGGAGTTTGAAGCTCGTCACAGTCATTCAATCATTGAATCCTACTCAGAATACCACAGACAAGGTTTAGACCTTCCGGATTCTCTTGAATGCCGCCATCAGTTCTAGCTTATACCACGAAGATTCCGGTTAAAGAATCCAAGAGATATCTACTTAATCTAAGGTAGAACGGAGGTGGTTGTCAGGCACACGTTCATAGTTGAGAATGATGATGAGTATCACGGATCATCACATTCATCCGATTTAAGAACAAGTAATATCTTAGAATGGAAGCAAGCATGATTGAATAAGAAACAGTAGTAATTGCATTAATCCATCAAGACACAGCAGAGCTCCTCACCCCCAACCATGGGGTTTAGAGACTCATGCCGTGGAAGGTACACAAAGAAACGTGTAAAGTGTCATGAGATACAGATACCATGTCAAAAGATCCTATTAATAGTGAACTAGTAACCTAAGGTTTTACAGAAATGAGTAAATGACAGAAAAATCCACTTCTGGGCCCACTTGGTGTGTGCTTGGGCTGAGCATTGAAGCTTTCATGTGTAGAGACCTTTTCTGGAGTTAAACGCCAGCTTTTATGCCAGTTTGGGCGTTTAACTCCAAGTTTTATGCCAGTTCCAGCGTTAAACGCTGGAAATTCTGAGGCTGATTTGCCACGCCGGTTTGGGCCATCAAATCTCGGGCAAAGTATGGACTATTATACATTGCTGGAAAGCCCAGGATGTCTACTTTCCAATGCCATTGAGAGCGCGCCAATTGGGTTTCTGTAGCTCTATAAAATCCACTTCGACTGCAGGGAGGTCAGAATCCAACAGCATCTGCAGTCCTTTTCAGTCTCTGAATCAGATTTTTGCTCAGGACCCTCAATTTCAGCCAGAAAATACCTGAAATCACAGAAAAATATACAAACTCATAGTAAAGTCCAGAAAAGTGAATTTTAACTAAAAACTAATAAAAATATACTAAAAACTCAACTAAAACTACTAAAAACATACTAAAAACAATGCCAAAAAGCGTACAAATTATCCGCTCATCACAACACCAAACTTAAATTGTTGCTTGTCCCCAAGCAACTGAAAATCAAAATAGGATAAAAAGAAGAGAATATACTATAGACTCAAAAATATCAAGGAAACTTAGCTCCAATTAGATGAGCGGGACTAGTAGCTTTTTGCCTCCGAACAGTTTTGGCATCTCACTCTATCCTTTGAAGTTCAGAATGATTGGCATCTATAAGAACTCAGAACTCAGATAGTGTTATTGATTCTCCTAGTTAAGTATAATGATTCTTGAACATAGCTAGTGTATGAGTCTTGGCTGTGGCCCAAAGCACTCTGTCTTCCAGTATTACCACCGGATACATACATGCCACAGACACATAATTGGGTGAACCTTTTCAGATTGTGACTCAGCTTTGCTAGAGTCCCCAATTAGAGGTGTCCAGGGTTCTTAAGCACACTCTTTTTGCCTTGGTTCACAACTTTATTTCTTTCTTTTTCTTTCTCTTTTTTTTCGGAAATTTTTTTTTTTGTATTCACTGCTTTTTCTTGCTTCAAGAATCAATTTGATGATTTTTCAGATCCTCAATAACAGTTCTCTTTTTCCTTATTCTTTCAAGAGCCAACAATTTTAACATTCTCAAAACCACAAATTCAAAAGACATATGCACTGTTCAAGCATTCATTCAGAAAACAAAAAGTATTGTCACCACATCAAACTAATTCAACTAGTTTCAAGGATAAATTTCGAAATCCTGTACTTCTTGTTCTTTTGTGATTAAAGCATTTTTCATTTAAGAGAGGTGATGGATTCATAGGACATTCATAGCTTTAAGGCATAAACTTTAAATTTTATTAATTATGAATTAAGAACAAGACTCAAAAATAGATATAAAATGAAACTAAAAATAGAGAAAAAGATTTAAATAGGCTCCTAATGATAGAGGTTTTCACAGAGTTAGGACTCAACAACCTTGATTTTGAGAAGTAGATGCTCCCTCAGCTTGAGAGGAGAGCTTTTGGCGTTTCAACTCTTGGAGTTCACGCCCCTGCTTCTCTTGTTCCTTCAGCAATTTGTAGAGCATGCAGTTCTGATTCTGCTGTTCTTCCTTAAGTTGCTCCATAGTCTCTTGCAACTTGGTGATAGATGCTTCTAGGCTGGCCCAGTAGCCAATTTCAGGAAATTCAGGGAGGAACTCCTGCGCCCTCCTTTTGATAGAGTTGTCTTGCATTTGTCCTTCCATTGACTTCTTGGTAATTGGGTGTTCAATGGGTATGAATTCATCTACTCCCATCTTTACCCCAGCCTCTTTACAGAGCAAGGAGATCAAGCTTGGATAAGCCAGTTTGGCTTCAGTGGAATTCTTATTTGCAATTGTGTAGATCTCACAAGCAATCACATGATGAACCTCCACTTCTTTTCCAAGCATAATGCAATGAATCATCACTGCTCTCTTGATGGTGACCTCAGAACGGTTGCTAGTGGGCAGTATGAAACGCCCAATAAAGTCTAGCCAACCTCTTGCAATTGGTTTGAGGTCTCTCCTCTTGAGTTGGTTTGGGACACCCTTAGAATTGGTTATCCACTTAGTTCCAGGGAGGCATATGTCCTCTAGAACTTGATCCAACCCTTTATCTGCTCTCACCATTCTCCTATTAAAGGATTCAGGATCATCTTGCAGTTGAGGTAATTTGAAGATTTCTCTTATTTTGTCCAGATGGAAGTACATAACTTTCCCTCTGACCATGGTTCTGTAGGTATGGTAAGCAGTTCCAGTCATTCTCTGCTTATCTGTTAGCCACAGATTTGAGTAGAATTCCTGAACCATATTCCTTCCAACCTTTATTTCAGGATTGGTTAGAACTTCCCATCCTCTGTTTCGAATTTGCTCTTGGATCCCCGGATATTCATCTTCTTTCAGATCAAACTTCACTTCCGGGATCACTGACCTCAGACCCATTATTTTGTGATAATGGTCTTCATGTTCTTTGGTTAAGAACTTCTCTTGATTCCAAAGATTCTTTGGATTATTCTCTTTCTTTCCTCTTAAATTAGTTTGTTTTCCCTTAGGAGCCATGATCTTGATGAATCTTGGCTTTAGTGATCACGGAAAAGCACACCAAACTTAGAGGTTTGCTTGTCCTCAAGCAAAAGAAAGGAAGGAGGAGAGAGATGAGAGTAGCAAATTCGAATGGTGTGGGGGAATGGTGAGGCCGAACGTGTTTTTATAGGGGGGGAGGAGATTTCGAAAAAATTGAAAAGAGATTTGAGAAGATATGGAGAGGATTTGAGAGAAGGGTGAGTTTTCGAATGAGATTTGGAATTGATTTGAGATAGATTTGAAGAATTGTTTTGATTTTTGAAGATTTGAAAGTAAATGATGAAAGGTTGAAGTATATTTATGTAGAAGAGTATGGGTAAGAAAAGGAAAGTTTAAAAAAATTTGATTGAAAAACGAAATCTTGGTCCCCCCACCTTTCTGGCGTTAAACGCCCAGAATGGTATCCATTCTGGCGTTAAACGCCCAGAATGGTATCCATTCTGGCGTTTAACGCCCATTTGATGCCCATTGTGGGCGTTTAACGCCCAGCCAGGTGCCCTGGCTGGCGTTAAACGCCAGAATCCCCGTTGTCACTGGGCGTTTTGCTAAACTCCCAGGATGCTGCACACCTGGCGTTAAACACCCAGAATGGTACCCATTCTGGCGTTTAACGCCCAAAATGGCACCATTCCTGGCGTTAAACGCCCAGAATGGTACCCATTCTGGCGTTTAACGCCCAAATTGTCCCTTACTGGCGTTTTTTCGCCAGTAAGCTCTTTTTCTCTGCTTTTTGAGTTGAATCCTTCTGTAACTCTGTGAATTCCGTCATTTTTGATACTTGCCTCTGTAAAAACAAATAATATAACCTCCTAATGACTGGGTTGCCTCCTAGCAAGCGCTTCTTTACTGTCTTTAGCTGGACCTTTACTGAGAATCACTCAAGTCTCAGTTTGAGCATTCCTGCTCAAATTGCTTTCAAGATATGCTTGATTCTCTGTCCATTAACAATGAACTTTTTGTCAGAATCAATATCCTGAAGTTCAACATATCCATATGGTGACACTCTTGTAATCACATACGGACCCCTCCACCGGGATTTAAGTTTTCCTGGAAATAATTTGAGCCTAGAGTTGAAGAGCAGAACTTTTTGTCCTGGCTCAAAGACTCTGGTTGACAACTTCTTGTCATGCCACTTCTTTGCCTTTTCCTTATAAATTTTTGCATTTTCAAAGGCATTGAGTCTGAACTCCTCTAGCTCATTTAACTGGAGCAATCTTTTTTCACCAGCTAACTGAGCATCCATGTTTAGGAATCTGGTTGCCCAGTAGGCTTTATGTTCCAGTTCCACGGGCAGATGACAGGCCTTCCCATACACCAGTTGGTATGGAGAGGTTCCTATAGGAGTCTTGAATGCTGTTCTGTATGCCCACAGAGCATCATCCAAGCTCTTGGCCCAATCCTTTCTTCGGGCTATCACAGTCCGTTCTAGGATTCCTTTTAGCTCTCTGTTAGAGACTTCAGCTTGCCCATTTTTCTGTGGATGATACGGAGTTGCCACTTTGTGGCTAATTCCATATCTGACCATAGCAGAGTATAGCTGTCTATTACAGAAATGAGTGCCCCGTCACTGATTAGTACTCTGGGAACACCAAACCTGCTGAAGATGTGTTTCTGGAGGAAATTCAGCACGGTCTTGGTGTCATTAGTGGGTGTAGCGATTGCTTCTACCCACTTAGATACATAGTCCACTGCCACCAGAATGTAAGTGTTTGAGTATGATGGTGGGAATGGACCCATGAAGTCAATTCCCCATACATCAAACAATTCTATCTCTAATATCCCTTGTTGAGGCATGGCATATCCGTGAGGCAAGTTACCAGCTCTTTGGCAACTGTCACAGTTACGCACAAATTCTCGGGAATCTTTATAGAGAGTAGGCCAGTAGAAGCCACATTGGAGGATTTTAGTGGTTGTTCGCTCACTTCCAAAATGTCCTCCATACTGTGATCCATGGCAATGCCATAGGATCCTTTGTGCTTCTTCTCTGGGTACACATCTGCGGATCATTCCGTCTGCACATCTCTTAAAGAGATATGGCTCATCCCATAGGTAGTACTTGGCATCTGAAATTAATTTCTTTCTTTGCACTCTGCTGTACTTCTGGGGTATGAACCTCACAGCTTTGTAGTTTGCAATATCTGCAAACCATGGAGCTTCCTGAATGGCAAAGAGTTGCTCATCTGGGAAAGTCTCAGAGATCTCAGTAGAAGGGAGGGACGTCCCAGCTACTGGTTCTATTCGGGACAGATGATCAGCTACTTGGTTCTCTGTCCCTTTTCTGTCTCTTATTTCTATATCAAACTCTTGCAGAAGCAACACCCATCTTATTAGCCTGGGTTTTGAATCCTGCTTTGTGAGTAAGTATTTAAGAGCAGCATGGTCAGTGTACACAACCACTTTGGATCCCACTAGATAGGATCTAAACTTGTCAATGGCATAGACTACTGCAAGTAACTCTTTTTCTGTGGTTGTGTAGTTCTTCTGTGCGTCATTTAGAACACGGCTGGCATAATAAATGACGTGCAAAAGCTTGTTATGCCTCTGTCCCAACACTGCACCAATGGCATGGTCACTGGCATCACACATTAGTTCAAATGGCAATGTCCAATCTGGTGCAGAGATGACTGGTGCTGTGACCAGCTTAGCTTTCAGGGTCTCAAATGCCTGCAGACACTGTGTGTCAAACACAAATGGTGTGTCAGCAGCTAGCAGATTACTCAGGTTTTGCAATTTTCGAAAAATCCTTTATGAACCTTCTGTAGAATCCTGCATGCCCCAGAAAGCTTCTGATTGCCTTAACATTGGCAGGTGGTGGTAATTTTTCAATTACCTCTACCTTTGCCTTATCCACCTCTATTGCCTTGCTTGAAATTTTGTGCCCAAGGACAATTCCCTCAGTCACCATAAAGTGACATTTCTCCCAGTTTAAAACCAGGTTAGTCTCTTGGCACCTTTTCAGGACAAGTGCTAGGTGATTAAGACAGGAGCTGAATGAGTCTCCATATACTGAGAAGTCATCCATGAAGACTTCCAGAAATTTCTCTACCATATCTGAGAAGATAGAGAGCATGCACCTCTGAAAGGTTGCAGGTGCATTGCACAGACCAAAAGGCATCCTTCTATAGGCAAACACGCCAGAAGGGCAAGTAAATGCTATTTTCTCTTGGTCCTGAGGATCTACTGCAATTTGGTTGTAGCCTGAATAGCCATCCAAAAAGCAGTAATAATCATGACCAGCTAGTCTTTCTAGCATTTGGTCTATGAATGGTAAAGGAAAATGATCTTTTCTGGTGGCTGTATTGAGCCTTCTGTAGTCAATACACATACGCCACCCTGTGACTGTTCTTGTAGGAACCAGTTCATTTTTTTCATTATGAACCACTGTCATGCCTCCCTTTTTGGGGACAACTTGGACAGGGCTCACCCAGGGGCTATCAGAAATAGGATAAATAATCCCAGCCTCTAGTAATTTAGTGACCTCTTTCTGCACCACCTCCTTCATGGCTGGATTTAGCCTCCTCTGTGGTTGAACCACTGGTTTGGCATTATCCTCCAACAGGATCTTGTGCATGCATCTAGCTGGGCTAATGCCCTTAAGATCACTTATGGACCACCCAAGAGCTGTCTTATGTGTCCTTAGCACTTGAATTAGTGCTTCCTCTTCCTGTGGATTCAAAGCAGAGCTTATAATCACTGGAAAAGTGTCACCCTCTCCCAGAAATGCATACTTCAGTGATGGTGGTAGTGGTTTGAGTTCAGGTTTGGGAGGCTTATTCTCCTCCTGAGGAATTTTCGAAAATTCCTTTGTTTCCTGTGGTTCTTCTTGATCAGGCTGAGCATCCTTGAAGATGTCTTCAAGCTCTGATTCTAGGCTTTCAGTCATATTGATCTCTTCCACCAAAGAGTCAATGATGTCAGTGCCCATGCAGTCATTTGGTGTGTTTGGATGCTGCATAGCTTTCACAGCATTCAACTTGAACTCATCCTCATTGACTCTCAGGGTTACTTCCCCTTTTTGTACATCAATGAGAGTCCGTCCAGTTGCTAGGAAAGGTCTTCCTAGAATGAGAGTTGCACTCTTGTGCTCCTCCATTTCTAGCACCACAAAGTCAGTTGGAAAGGCAAATGGCCCAACCTTGACAATCATATCCTTTATTATGCCTGATGGATGTTTAATGGAGCCATCAGCAAGTTGGAGGCATATCCTGGTTAGTTTGACTTCTCCAGTCAACCCAAGCTTTCTGATAGTGGATGCAGGTATTAGATTGATGCTTGCTCCAAGATCACATAGGGCTGTCTTGGTGCAAGCGCCTTCTAATGTGCAGGGTATCATAAAGCTTCCAGGATCTTGAAGCTTTTCTGGTAAGCTTTTCAGAATGACTGCACTGCATTCTTCAGTGAGAAACACTTTTTCAGTTTCTCTCCAATCCTTCTTATGACTTAAGATCTCTTTCATGAACTTAGCATAAGAAGGTATTTGCTCAAGTGCCTCTGCAAACAGAATCTTTATTTCAAGAGTCCTTAGATAGTCTGCAAAGCGGGCAAATTGCTTATCCTGTTCCGCTTGGCGGAGTTTTTGAGGATAAGGCATCTTGGCTTTATAGTCTTCAACCTTAGATGCTGCAGGTTTATTCCTTACAGAAGTGGTTGAAGAAGCCTTGTTAGAGGGATTACTGTCAGCACTCTCAGGTGTCTGATCTCCCCTTGGCGTCTGAACGCCAGGATTGGGTGGAAAATGGGCGTTTAACGCCGACTTTTCCCCCTTTTCTGGCGTTTGAACGCTAGAACTGGGCAGGGAATGGGCGTTTAACGCCAGCTTTCCCTCCCTTTCTGGCGTTTGAACGCCACTAGCATTCCTCTCTGGGCTCTTACTGTCCTCAGAGGGATTTTGAACAGTGGGTTGGTTATCCTCTATCAATTGTTCCTTATTTGGTCTTTTGCTCTTTTGGGCAGTGTTATCCAGTGTCTTTCCACTCCTCAGTTGAACTGCTTGACATTCCTCTATTATCTATTTAGATATCTGCTGTTTTGCTTGATTCAACTGCAGTTCCATGTTCTTGTTAGCAACTTTAGTTTCATGGAGCATTTCTTTAAATTCTGCTAACTGTTCTGTCATCAGGAGCAATTGTTGATTAAGCTCAATCATCTGTTCTTGAGGATTAGGATCAGTGACTACTGTCATGACTTCCTCTTTTGGAGAGAACTCATTGCTAGAGTATAAATATTGGTTTCTAGCAACAGTGTCTATCAGCTCTTGAGCCTCTTCAATTGTCTTCCTCATGTGTATAGATCCACCAGCTGAGTGGTCTAAAGACATCTGAGCTTTTTCTGTAAGCCCATAGTAGAAGATGTCTAACTGTACCCACTCTGAAAACATTTCAGAGGGGCATTTTCTTAGCATACCTCTATACCTCTCCCAGGCATTATAAAGGGATTCATTATCCTCTTGTTTAAAGCCTTGGATGTCTAGCCTTAGCTGTGTCATCCTCTTTGGAGGGTAAAAATGATTCAGGAATTTGTCTGATAACTGTTTCCATGTCTTTATGCTTGCTGTAGGTTGGTTATTCAACCACCTTTTAGCTTGATCTTTTATAGCAAATGGAAACAGTAATAGTCTGTAGACATCCTGATCCACCTCTTTATCATGTACTGTGTCAGCAATTTGTAAGAACTGTGCCAGAAACTCAGTAGGTTCTTCCTGTGGAAGACCGGAATACTGGCAATTTTGCTGCACTATGATAATGAGTTGAGGATTTAGCTCAAAGCTGCTTGCTTTGATGGGAGGTGTACAGATGCTACTCCCATATGCAGCTGTAATGGGGTTAGCATATGACCCCAGAGTCCTTCTGGACTGATCAATCCCACTTAGGTCCATAGTGGATAAAGGGAACTGATATGGATTGCAAATAGATAAATTTTGTTTTTTTTTTTTGAATTAACCGAAAAAATAAAATAAAACAAAAGGAAATTAAAATAAAAATTCGAAAATTAAAAAGAAAATAAGATCAAAGCAAATTGAGAACTGAATCAATTAGTTAATTAAAAAGATTTTGAAAATAGCAATTAAAAAGATATGATTGAAAAATTTTTATGAAAAAGATTTGATTTTTGAAAAGAAGAGAGAGAAAAACACCAAACTTAAAATTTTTAGAAAATCAAACACAATTTTTCGAAAATTTTAAAGGAGAAACACAAAGAGGACACCAAACTTAGAATTTTTACGGATCAAAAAGGGACTAAAGATATGCAAATTCAAAAAATTAGAAGAAAAACAAAAGCATGCAATTGACACCAAACTTAAAATATGAAACTAGACTCAACTAAAAGACTCTAAACCAACAGAAATAAAACAGTCCTAATCTAAGCAACAAGATAAGCCGTCAGTTGTCCAAACTCGAACAATCCCCGGCAACGGCGCCAAAAACTTGGTGCACGAAATTGCAATCACACTTTTGCAATCCCACACAACTAACCAGCAAGTGCACTGGGTCGTCCAAGTAATACCTTACGTGAGTAAGGGTCGATCCCACGGAGATTGTCGGCTTGAAGCAAGCTATGGTTATCTTGTAAATCTTAGTCAGGATATCAAAGATTATCAGGGTTGATTGTGAAAAGTAAAAGAACATGAAATAAGTACTTGTTTTGCAGTAATGGGGAACAGGTTGAGGTTTTGGAGATACTCCGTCTTCTGAATATCTGCTTTCCTACTGTCTTCTTCATCAAACACGCAAGGCTCCTTCCATGGCAAGCTGTATGTAGGGTTTCACCGTTGTCAATGGCTACCTCCCATCCTCTCAGTGGAAATGTTCAACGCACCCTGTCACGGCACGGCTATCCATCTGTCGGTTCTCAATCAGGCCGGAATAGAATCCAGTGATTCTTTTGCGTCTGTCACTAACGCCCCGCCTTCAGAAGTTTGAAGCTCGTCACAGTCATTCAATCATTGAATCCTACTCAGAATACCACAGACAAGGTTTAGATCTTCCGGATTCTCTTGAATGCCGCCATCAGTTCTAGCTTATACCACGAAGATTCCGGTTAAAGAATCCAAGAGATATCTACTTAATCTATGGTAGAACGGAGGTGGTTGTCAGGCACACGTTCATAGTTGCGAATGATGATATGTGTCACGGATCATCACATTCATCCGATTTAAGAACAAGTAATATCTTAGAATGGAAGCAAGCATGATTGAATGAGAAACAGTAGTAATTGCATTAATCCATCAAGACACAGCAGAGCTCCTCACCCCCAACCATGGGGTTTAGAGACTCATGCCGTGGAAGGTACACAAAGAAACGTGTAAAGTGTCATGAGGTACAGATACCATGTCAAAAGATCCTATTAATAGTGAACTAGTAACCTAAGGATTTACAGAAATGAGTAAATGACAGAAAAATCCACTTCCGGGCCCACTTGGTGTGTGCTTGGGCTGAGCATTGAAGCTTTCATGTGTAGAGACCTTTTCTGGAGTTAAACGCCAGCTTTTATGCCAGTTTGGGCGTTTAACTCCAAGTTTTATGCCAGTTCCAGCGTTAAACGCTGGAAATTCTGAGGCTGATTTGCCATGCCGGTTTGGGCCATCAAATCTCGGGCAAAGTATGGACTATTATACATTGCTGGAAAGCCCAGGATGTCTACTTTCCAATGCCGTTGCGAGCGCGCCAATTGAACTTCTGTAGCTCCAGAAAATCCATTTTGAGTGCAGGGAGGTCAGAATCCAACAGCATCTGCAGTCCTTTTCAGTCTCTGAATCAGATTTTTGCTCAGGACCCTCAATTTCAGCCAAAAAATACCTGAAATCACAGAAAAATACACAAACTCATAGTAAAGTCTAGAAAAGTGAATTTTAACTAAAAACTAATAAAAATATACTAAAAACTCAACTAAAACTACTAAAAACATACTAAAAACAATGCCAAAAAGCGTACAAATTATCCGCTCATCACTAGGATATGGTTGGACTCACAACCTAAAGAAAGCCTGAACTCTTGGGAAAAGCTAGTCAATGCCTTCTTGGCAAAGTTTTTTCCACCTCAAAAATTGAGTAAGCTTAGAGTGGAAGTCCAAACCTTCAGACAGAAGGAAGGTGAATCCCTCTATGAAGCTTGGAAAAGATACAAACAATTGATCAAAAAGTGTTCCTCTGACATGTTTTCTGAATAGAGCATCATAGGTATCTTCTATGATGGTCTGTCTGAACTATCCAAGATGTCATTGGACAGCTCTGCTGGAGGATCTCTTCATCTGAAGAAGACGCCTGTAGAAGCTCAAGAACTCATTGAAATGGTTACAAATAACCAATTCATGTACACTTCTAAAAGGAATCCTGTGAACAATGGAACGAATCAGAAGAAAGGAGTTCTTGAGATTGATACTCTGAATGCCATATTGGCTCAGAACAAAATATTGACTCAGCAAGTCAATATGATTTTTCAAAGTCTGTCTGGAATGCAAGCTGCACTAGGCAGTACTAAGGACGCTTCATCTGATGAAGAAGCTTATGATCCTGAGAACCCTTCAATGGAAGAGGCGAATTACATGGGAGAACCCTATGGAAACACCTATAATCCTTCATGGAGAAATCATCCAAATCTATCATGGAAGGATCAACAGAGACCTCAACAAGGTTTCAACAACAATAATGGTGGAAGAAACAGGTTTGGCAATGGCAAGCCTTTTCCATCATCTTCTCAGCAACAGACAGAGAATTCTAAGCAGAGCCACTCTAACTTAGCAACCATGGTCTCTGATCTAATCAAAATAACTCAAAGTTTCATGACTGAAACAAGGTCCTCCATTAGAAACTTGGAGGCACAAGTGGGTCATCTGAGTAAGAAAGTTACTGAACTCCCTCCTAGTACTCTTCCAAGCAATACAGAAGAGAATCCAAAAGGAGAGTGCAAGGCCATCAACATGGCCAAATTTGGAGAGGAGGAAAAGGCAGTGATCGCCACTGAGGAAGACCTCAATGGACGTCCACTGGCCTCCAATGAGTTCCCTAATGAGGAACCATGGGAATCTGAGGCTCACACTGAGACCATAGAGATTCCATTGGATTTACTTCTGCCATTCATGAGCTCTGATGAGTATTCTTCCTCTGAAGAGGACAAAGATGTCACTGAAGAGCAAGTTGCTAAGTACCTTGGAGCAATCATGAAGCTAAATGACAAGTTATTTGGTAATGAGACTTGGGAGGATGAACCTCCTTTGCTCACCAAAGAACTGGATGACTTGACTAGGCAGAGATTACCTCAAAAGAGACAGGACCCTGGGAAGTTCTCAATACCTTGTACCATAGGCACCATGACCTTTGAGAAGGCTCTGTGTGACCTAGGGTCGAGCATAAACCTCATGCCTCTCTCTGTAATGGAGAAGCTAAGGATCTTTGAGGTGCAAGCTGCAAGAATCTCACTAGAGATGGCAGACAATTCAAGAAAACAAGCTTATGGACTTGTAGAGGATGTTCTGGTAAAGGTTGAAGACCATTACATCCTTGCTGATTTCATAGTCCTAGAGACTGGGAAATGCATGGATGAATCCATCATCCTTGGCAGACCCTTCCTAGCCACAGCAAAGGCTGTGATTGATGTTGACAGAGGAGAATTGATCATTCAAGTGAATGAAGAATCCTTTGTGTTTAAGGCTCAAGGATATCCCTCTGTTACCATGGAGAGGAAGCATGAAGAGCTTCCCTCAAAGCAGAGTCAAACAGAGCCGCCACAGTCAAATTCCAAGGTTGGTGTTGGGAGGCCATAACCAACTTCTAAGTTTGGTGTTGAACCCCCACATTCAAACTCTAAGTTTGGTGTTGGGAGGTTCCAACATTGCTCTGAGTATCTGTGAGGCTCCATGAGAGCCCACTGTCAAGCTACTGACATTAAAGAAGCGCTTGTTGGGAGGCAACCCAATGTTATATTTATCTATTTTCCATTGTTATTTTATGTTTTCTATAGGTTGATGATCATGTGAAGTCACAAAATCAATTGAAAAAGCAAAAACAGAATGAAAAACAGAAAGAAAAATAGCACACCCTGGAGGAAAACTTGCTGGCGTTTAAATGCCAGTGAAGACAGCAAAATGGGCGTTTAACGCCCAGTCTGGCACCATTCTGGGCGTTTAACGCCAGAAAGGGGAACCAGACTGGCATTTAATGCCAGGAATGGGCAAGAAGCTGGCGTTAAATGCCAGAAATGGGCACCAGCCCGGCGTTTAACGCCAGGATTGGCAGAAGGAGCATTTTTGCTCGCCACTTGGTGCAAGGATGAATTATCCTTGACACCTCAGGATCTGTGGACCCCACAGGATCCCCACCTACCCCACCACTCACTCTCTTCTTCTCCCATTCAACAATCACCTCAGCACCTCTTCCCAAAAAACCCCTCACCTATCAAATCTTACCATTCTCTTCACCACTCACATCCATCCTTCATAAAACCCCACCTACCTCACCATTCAAATTCAAACAACTTTCCCTCCCAAACCCACCCATAATGGCCGAACCCTACCCCTCTCTCCGCCCCTATATAAACCCCCCTTCACTCCTTTATTTTCACACAACCTACACACTACTTCCCCCCTTGGCCGAAAAACAAAGCCACCTCCATCTCCTCTATTTCTTCTTCTTCTACTCTCTTCTTTCTTTTTTTGCTCGAGGACGAGCAAACCTTCTAAGTTTGGTTTGGTAAAAGCATTGCTTTTTGTTTTTCCATAACCATTTATGGCACCTAAGGCCGGAGAAACCTCTAGAAAGAGGAAAGGGAAGGCAAAAGCTTCCACCTCCGAGTCATGGGAGATGGAGAGATTCATCTCAAGGGTGCATCAAGACCACTTCTATGAAGTTGTGGCCATGAAGAAGGTCATCCCCGAGGTCCCTTTCAAACTCAAAAAGAGTGAATATCCGGAGATCCGACATGAGATCCAAAGAAGAGGTTGGGAAGTTCTTACCAACCCCATTCAACAAGTTAGAATCTTAATGGTTCAAGAGTTCTATGCCAATGCATGGATCACCAAGAACCATGATCAAAGTGTGAACCCGGATCCAAAGAATTGGCTTACAATGGTTCGGGGGAAATGCTTAGATTTTAGTCCGAAAAATGTAAGGTTGGCATTCAACTTGCCTATGATGCAAGGAGATGAACACCCTTACACTAGAAGGGTCAACTTTGATCAAAGGTTGGACCAAGTCCTCATAGACATTTGTGAAGAGGGCGCTCAATGGAAGAGAGATTCAAGAGGGAAGCCGGTTCAACTGAGAAGGCATGACCTCAAGCCCGTGGCTAGGGGATGGTTGGAGTTTATCCAACGCTCAATCATTCCCACTAGCAATCGATCCGAAGTTACTATAGACCGGGCTATCATGATTCATAGCATCATGATTGGAGAAGAAGTAGAAGTTCATGAGGTTATAGCCCAAGAACTCTATAAGGTGGCGGACAAGTCCTCTACCTTGGCAAGGTTAGCCTTTCCTCATCTCATTTGTCACATCTGTTATTCAGTTGGAATTAACATAGTGGGAGACATCCTCATTGATGAGGACAAGCCCATCACTAAGAAAAGGATGGAGCAAACAAGAGATCCCACTCATCATGAAATCCCTGAGATGCCTCAAGGGATGCACTTTCCTCCACAAAACTACTGGGATCAAATCAACACCTCCCTAGGAGAATTGAGTTCCAACATGGGACAACTAAGGGTGGAGCACCAAGAACATTCCATCCTCCTCCATGAAATTAGAGAAGATCAAAGAATCATGAGAGAGGAGCAACAAAGGCAAGGAAGAGACATTGAGGAGCTCAAGCACTCCATAAGATCTTCAAGAGGAGGAACAAGCCGCCATCACTAAGGTGGACCCGTTCTTTAATCTCCTTGTTCTTTATTCTTCTGTTTTTCGAATTTTTATGCTTATGTTTATTTATGTTTGTGTCTTATGATCATTAGTGTCTTAGTGTCTATGCCTTAAAGTAATGAATGTCCTATGAATCCATCACATTTCTTAAATGAAAAATGTTCTTAATTGAAAAAGAGAAGAATTGCATGAATTTTGAATTTTATAACAGATTAATTATTTTGATGTGGTGGCAATACTTTGACTTCTGAATGTATGCTTGAACAGTGCATATGTCTTTTGAATTTGTTGTTCATGAATAATTGGCTCTTGAAAGAATGATGAAAAACGAGACATGTTACTGAGGATCTGAAAAATCATAAAAATGATTCTTGAAGCAAGAAAAGGCAGTGAATACAAAATATAAATATATATATATATATAAAGTTGTGATCCAAGGCAAAAAGAGTGTGCTTAAGACAGTTATCTAATTGGGGACTCTAGCAAAGCTGAGTCACAATCTGAAAAGGTTCACCCAGTTATGTGTCTGTGGCATGTATGTATCCGGTGGTAATACTGGAAGACAGAGTGCTTTGGGCCACGGCCAAGACTCATAAAGTAGCTGTGTTCAAGAATCATCACATTTAACTAGGAGAATCAATAACACTGTCTGGATTCTGAGTTCCTATAGAAAACAATCATTCTGAATTTCAAAGGATAAAGTGAGATGCCAAAACTGTTCAGAGGCAAAAAGCTAAAAGCCCCGCTCATCTAATTAATACTGATCTTCATAGATGTTTTTGGAATTCATTGCATATTATCTTCTTTTTATCTTATTTGATTTTCAGTTGCTTGGGGACAAGCAACAATTTAAGTTTGGTGTTGTGATGAGTGGATAATTTATACGCTTTTTGGCATTATTTTTTGTATGTTTTAGTTAGTTTTTATTATATTTTTATTAGTTTTTAGTTAAAATTCACTTTTCTAGACTTTACTATGAGTTTGTGTGTTTTTCCATGATTTTAGGTATTTTCTAGCTGAAATTCAGGGACCTGAGCAAAAAAATCTGATTCAGAGGCTGAAAAGGACTGCAGATGCTGTTGGATTCTGACCTCCCTGCACTCGAAGTGGATTTTCTGGAGCTACAAAGGCCCAATTGGCACGCTCTCAATTGCGTTGGAAAGTAGACATCCTGGGCTTTCCAGCAATGTATAATAGTTCATACTTTGCTCGAAATTTGATTGCCCAAACAGGCGTTCCAAGTCAGCTCAAGAATTCTGGCGTAAAATGCCGGAACTGGCACAAGAATGGGACTTAAACGCCCAAACTGGCACAAAAGCTGGCGTTTAACTCCAAGAAAAGTCTCTACACATGAAAGCTTCAATGCTCAGTCCAAGCACACACCAAGTGGGCCCGGAAGTAGATTTTTATGTCATTTACTCATCTTTGTAAACCCTAAGCTACTAGTTCTCTACAAATAGGACCTTTTGCTATTGTATTTGATATCTTTAGATCACTTTAGATCTTTTGATCATCTTTGGATGTCTAGTTCTTAGATCATTGGGAGGCTGGCCTCTCGGCCATGCCTAGACCTTGTTCTTATGTATTTTCAACGGTGGAGTTTCTACACACCATAGATTAAGGTGTGGAGCTCTACTGTACCCCGAGTATTAATGCAATTACTATTGTTCTTCTATTCAATTTAGCTTATTCTTGTTCTAAGATATTCATTCGTACCCAAGAACATGATGAATGTGATGATTATGTGACGCTCATCATCATTCTCACTTATGAACGCGTGCCTGACAACCACTTCCGTTCTACAAGCAAACAAGGCTGAATGTTTATCTCTTGGATTTCTTAATCAGAATCTTCGTGGTATAAGCTAGAATTGATGGCGGCATTCAAGAGAATCCGGAAGGTCTAAACCTTGTCTGTGGTATTCTGAGTAGGATTCAAGGATTGAATGACTGTGACGAGCTTCAAACTCCTGAAGGCTGGGCGTTAGTGACAGACGCAAAAGAATCACTGGATTCTATTCCAACCTGATTGAGAACCGACAGATGATTAGTCGTGCTGTGACAGAGCGCGTTGAACATTTTCACTGAGAGGACGGGACTGTAGCCACTGACAATGGTGATGCCCAACATACAGCTTGCCATGGAAAGGAGTAAGAAGGATTGGATGAAGACAGTAGGAAAGCAGAGAGACGGAAGGGACAAAGCATCTCCATACGCTTATCTGAAGTTCTCACCAATGAATTACATAAGTATCTCTATCCTTATTTTATGTTTTATTTCTCTTTTAATCATTAATCCTCCATAACCTTTTGAATCCGCCTGACTGAGATTTACAAGATGACCATAGCTTGCTTCATACCAACAATCTCCGTGGGATCGACCCTTACTCGCGTAAGGTTTATTACTTGGATGACCCAGTGCACTTGCTGGTTAGTTGTGCGAAGTTGTGATAAAGAGTTAAGATTGCAATTGAGTGTACCATGTTGATGGCGCCATTGATGATCACAATTTCGTGCACCACTCGGAAACTTAAATTGCATGAAAAATAAAATGATTTGGGTAATGGAAATCAAAAGAGAACTGGAAAAATGTAAAGTGAAGTAAGCTAAAGAACTCTCAGATGACAGAATTCTAATCAGGACTTCAGTACCAAAATAGAAAAGTGAAATTGCAGAAGAAATAAAACAGAATGAAAACTTAGATCAACTTTAAAATCCTAAAAGAGAAATTGATAATTGCAGAAGAATAACGAAAACAGAAAGAAAATTTAGTTCTTAATTGCTCTCTTAACAAAACAGAAAAGAAGAAATTGCATAAAAAGGAAAAACTGAAAGTAAACTATGATCAGATCTCTAACTCCTAAAACTATCCAAGGAAAAATAAAAGAAAACTCCACGATGAAGGAATTCAGAAGAATTCTTCAATCCGAAGTCCAAGACCCAAACAGAAAAGTTAAAGTTGCAGAAGAGAGAAAACAAAATAGAAAGAAAAACTCAGATCTGATCCTAATTGTAAAATTCTAAAAAGAAATTAAAAGAGAGCCCCCTATGAAATCAAATTCGCTCCTATTTATACACTTTCTATTTCAGTCCTCAAGCACTTGGAGTGGGCTTTTTGGCCTGTGGAAAAGTGGATCAAAATGGCACTTGGTTGCTGCTTCCAGGAGAACATTGTGTTCTCAAAGTGAGCGCATCGTTCATTCATCCACGCGTGCACGTCCCTTGCGCGCGCGCGTCCCTTTGTGACTTTGCTCATCGACGCATACGCATCACTTACGCGTGTGCGTCACTATCAGTCTTCAGCTTCCACCATGCTCGTGCGCCCCTTTCACGCACACGCGTCTTCAATAGCGTTCTCTTATTGAGCTCTACATTTTCTTAATGAACGCTGCCCACGTGTGCGCGTCCTCTGCGCGTGCGCGTAGGTAGCTAAATGCCAAATCCAAGCTTCAGCGCCAGTCACGCGTGCGCGTCCTTTTCCCAGGTGTTCCATCGATGCGTGCCCGTCATACATGCGTGCGCGTTGATTGTAGAACTTTGCCTTCAAATTTCAATCTCCCTGAAAACGCTAAGTAAATGAATGTAGCGTTCTCTTTGAAAACGAGCGCCAACCACTACCACGCGTACGCGTCATGTATGCGTATGTGTGGGTCTTCGAAAATTGCCCCTAACGCGCTGGTGTCCTGTAGGCATGCGCGTCGCAAGTGAGCGTGGCGTTCTTTCTTTGAACGCAACGTTACTCTGGAGTGCTTCTCCTTTTCTTCACTTTCTCACCTAAAATCAATCAAACAAGAAATCAAAGTCTCACCAAAATCATAAGAAATTGCATTGTTTATAATAATCACTTAATTCTTACATAAATCTCATGATTTTGTATAAAATTAATGATGTTTGATTAAATTAAGATAAACATGGAATTCCACTCCAATCACTTACTTATTGTGCAAAAAAGTGCATAAAACCTAATGAAACAGATAAAAAATGCTTGTGCAACTAGCATAAGATGACTTGTCATCAACTCTTCTCTGAGATTAACGTCAGTATTACTGGGAAGAGTGTCAGGAGGGATCTTAGGGATCCTCTTGCTTAGTTGACCAACTTGTACCTCCAAGTTTCTAATGGAGGACCTAATTTCATTAATGAAACTATGAGTGGTCTTAGTGAGGCTGGAGACTAGAGGGGCTAAGTAAAAAAGGCTCTGCTTAGAGGTCTTCATATTCCCTTGAGAAGATGGGAATGATGGTCTATTGTTGAACCTATTCTGGTTCCTACCACCTTGATTGAAACCTTTCTAAGGTTTCTGTTGATCCTTCCATGAGAGATTAGGATGATTCCTCCATGAAGGATTGTAGGTGTTTCCATAGCGTCGTTCTCCCATGTAATTCACCTCCTCCATGGTAGGTTGGTCAGGATCATATTCTTCTTCTTTAAAAGAAACTTCATGAGCATTACCAGCTGCTGTTTGCATCCCAGTGAGATGTTGAGATATCATGTTGACTTGCTAAGTCAAGATATTATTCTGAGCCAAGATAGCATTCAGAGTTTCAACTTCATGAACTCCTCTCTTCTGAGAGGTACCATGGTTTACAGGATTCCTCTCAGAGGTGTACATGAATTGGTTGTTTGCAACCATCTCAATGAGTTCTCTACCTTCTGCAGGTGTTTTCTTTAAGTGGAGAGATCTACCTACAGAGCTGTCCAATGAAATTTTGGACATCTCAGACAAGCCATCAAAGAACACGCCTATGATGGACCACTCTGAGAGCATATCAGGAGGACATCTCCTTATCAGTTTCTTGTATCTTTCCCAAGCTTCACAGAGGGATTCACCTTCTCTTTGTCTGAAGGTCTGAACTTCCACTCTAATCTTGCTCATCCTTTGAAGGGGAAAGGACTTAGCTAGAAAAGCATGACCCAGCTTTTTCCAAGAGTCAAGACTCTCTCAAGGCTGGCCATCCAACCAGAACTTAGCTCTATCTCTTAAGGCAAAGGGAAAGAGTGTCAGCTTGTAGACTTCAGGATTAACTCCATTAGTCTTTACAGTATCACAGATATGTAAAAATTCTGCTAAGAACTTATGTGGATCTTCCAATGAAAATCCATTGAATTTGCAGTTCTGCTGCAGAAGAAAGACTAACTGAGGCTTAAGCTCAAAATTGTTAGCTACAATGGTAGGTACAGCAATGCCTCTGCCATAAAGTCAGAGGTAGGCATGGTGAAGTCACCAAGGACCTTTCTAGGCTCGTCTTGTGGTTCGGCCATATCCTTAAGTTCTTGTTCAAAACTTTTTGAGAGGTCTCTTCTAAAGTGTTGTGCTTTACTTTGTTGTAAACGCCTCCTCAGAGTCTTCTCAGGTTCAGAATCAGGGGTCAAGAGGGGTTCTTTATCCCTGTTCCTGGTGGTACACGAAATTGCAATCACACTTGCAATTCCGCACAACTAACTAGCAAGTACACTGGGTCGTCCAAGTAATACCTTACGTGAGTAAGGGTCGATCCCACGGAGATTGTCGGCTTGAAGCAAGCTATGGTTACCTTGTAACTCTAAGTCATGAGATTATCAATGAAAAGAGTTTTGTTTGCAATAAAATAAAAGAGCATGAAATAAAAGGGTACTTGTGATTCAATAATGGAGAACAGGTTGGAGTTTTGGAGATGCTCTGTCATCTGAATTTCTACTTTCCTACTGTCTTCTTCTTCACGCACGCAAGGCTCCTTCCATGGCAAGTTGTGTGTAGGGTGTTACCGTTGTCAATGGCTACTTCCCATCCTCTCAGTGAAAATGGTCTATGTGTGCTGTCATCGCACGACTAATCATCTGTCGGTTCTCGATCATGTTGGAATAGAATCCAGTGATCCTTTTGCGTTTGTCACTACCCCCAACACTCGCGAGTTTGAAGCTCGTCACAGTCATCCCTTCCCAGATCCTACTCGGAATATCACAGACAAGGTTTAGACTTTCCGGATCCCAGGAATGACCGCTAATAATCCTAGCTTATACCACGAAGACTTCGATCTTTTGGGATGGAGGCTAAGAGATACACCTTCAATCTAAGATAGAACGGAGGTGGTTGTTAGGCACGCGTTCATAAGTTAAGAATGGTGATGGGTGTCACGGATCATCACATTCATCAGGTTTAAGTGCGAATGAATATCTTAGAATGGAAGCAAGCGTGATTGAATAGAAAACAGTGTTAATTGCAATAATCTATCGAGACACAGCAGAGCTCCTCATCCCCAACAATGGAGTTTAGAGACTCATGCCATGGAGACACAACATAAAACGTGAAAATTTCATGAGGTATTTTCAAAGATTTAAATACAATAGTAAAAGTTCCTATTTATAAGGAAACTAGCTACTAGGGTTTACAGAAATAGGTAAATGATGCAGAAATTCACTTCCGGGCCCACTTGGTGTGTGCTTGGGCTAAGCATTGAGCTTTACACGTGTAAAGGTCTTTCTTGGAGTTAAACACCAGCTTTGGTGCTAGTTTGGGCGTTTAACTCTAATTTTTATGCTAGCTCTAGCGTTTTGACGCCAGAAAAGAGTAGAGAGCTGGCATTTTGACGCCATTTTATGTCGTCAAAACTCACGCAAAGTATGAACTATTATATATTGCTGGAAAGCCCTGGATGTCTACTTTCCAATGCAGTTAATAGCGCGCCATTTGGAGTTCTGTAGCTCTAGAAAATCTACTTTGAGTACAGGGAGGTTAGAATCCAACAGCATCTGCAGTCCTTTGTCAGCCTCTGAGTCAAATTTTTGCTCAGGTCCCTTAATTTCAGCCAGAAAATACCTGAAATCACAGAAAAACACACAAACTCATAGTAAATTCCAGAAATGCAAATTTTGAATAAAAACTAATAAAAACATCCCAAAAAGTAGCTAGATCCTACTAAAAACTACCTAAAAATAATGCCAAAAAGCGTATAAATTATCCGCTCATCACAATACCAAACTTAAATTGTTGCTTGTCCCCAAGCAACTAAAAACAAAATAGGATAAAAAGAAGAGAATATACAATGAATCCCACAGTATCAATGAAACTTAGTTCTAATTAGATGAGCAGGGCTTGTAGCTTTTTGCTTCTGAACAGTTTTGCCATCTCACTTTTTCCTTTGAAATTCAGAATGATTGGAATCTATAGGAACTCAGAATTTTGGATAGTGTTATTGATTCTCCTAGTTCAGTATGTTGATTCTTGAACACAGCTACTTTATGAGTCTTGGCCGTGGCCCTAAGCACTTTGTTTTCCAGTATTACCACCGGATACATAAATGCCACAGACTCGTGCTTTTCTTCCAGGTACTCACACAAACCCAAGTAGACGCGGGTGTTTGTCAGGCACGTTCGCCATAATGTGATGAATAGAGCCAATTTGTCATATCGTCCTGTTCACCTCGATGAAGATCAGGATATACATCTTAGAACTAGATCAAACACGGATCGAAGAAGAAACAATAGTACTTTTATTAATTTATAGGACTCAGCAGGGCTCCTCCCCTCAACCTCGGAGGTTTAGAAACCCATACTGAGAGTAAAAAAAATGGAAAAATAAAAATAATGGCAGATCTCCTTCTTCGAGAGGTGTAAAAGGTTCTGAAGAACTTAAAGTGGTCAAAGACTTCTGAATTACATACAATTAATCCCTTAAATACTAAACAGATAACTAGTAAGGGTAAAATAGTCTATTTAGTGCTAGAATCCACTTCTGGAGCCCACTTGGTGAGTGTTTGGACTAAGCCTTGATGAGATCCATGTGCTATGAGGCTCCTTGGGCATGGAATACTAGCTAGGGGGTCCTCTCTGGGCCTTTGGATGCTGAGCTCTGCTCTTTGGGTGCTGGACGGCATGAAGAGGCAGAAAGCTGGCGTTGGACGCCAGTTTTGGGCCTTCTAATCCAAAGCAAAGTATAAATTATTATATATTGCAGAAAAGGTCAGCTTTTTATATCTATTGAGAGCGTCCCATTTAGATTTTTGTAGCGCCAGAAAATCTCTTCCGAATGCAGGTAGGTCATATCTAGACAGCATCTGTAGTGCTTTCTCTGTATCTGAATCAGACTTCTGCTCCAACTCCTCAATTTCAGCCAGAAATTACTTGAAATTTCCTAAAACACAAAAACTCATAGTAGAATCCAAAAATGTGATTTTAACACTAAAACCTATAAAAATGCAATAAAACTAAATAAAAACTACTAAAAACTATATGAAAATGATGTCAAAAAGCGTATTAAATATCCGCTTATCACACGCCACTCACATGCCTCTAATGAATGGTTATTCTCTTTAGTTTTCAATTGTAGTTTTCTTTTCTTTTTGTAATTTTTTGTTTTTATAATTTTTCAACTATACTTTTCTTTTTCTTTTTGTAATTCTTCCATCTCTTGTACCCCTTAAGCTCTGAGTAGCTAAACTCCCTCTCATTGGGGGAGGGAGCTCTGTTGTACTTGATGATTAATGCTAGTGAATTTTTTTTCTCTCATCTCTCTTTGATTTGCTAGAAGAAATTTCGTTCTTCATGCCTAGCATTCATGAAATCATACTTGAAATCCCTTCTCACATTGAGTAGATCTGGGTTTTAGGATTGGATACGGTGACATTAAATCTACACAAATACTTGGATCTATGAGGATGTGTGGTAAAATCAAGGACCAAGCTTATCTCTCTTCATGAGCAATTAGACCAAAGAATTGGCTGATTATCAAGATTTGAGAGATTGAATTACCAAGGAATTAGTATTCAATCAATCATGATTGCCAAGAGGTCAATGAGTTGAATGATTGAAGAATAGATAATCTGAAATTAATCCGGAGAAGGCAACATCTCCTAATCCCAATGAAGTTTTCCCATTCTTATCTTTCCTATTCTTTATAGCTTTGTTTAAATTCTGTCAATCAACCCATTCCCTTTTACAATTCAGTCATTTACATTCTAGCACTCTACAGCTTTCTTTATCTTCAAGTCATTTATAATTCTGTTATTTAATCTTCTACACTCAACACTTGTTCTTAATTAGGTTGACTAAATTACTCAGTAACTAAAGTTGTTCAATCAATAAATCCCTGTGGGATCGACCTCACTCTCAGTGAGTTTTTACTTGACGATATTTTGGTACACTTGCCGAAGGAGATATTGTAGAAATACAGTAAATTCTAGTCATCAGTTGTCAGATTCTGACCTCTGTGCACTCAAATGAGAATTTTGGAAGCTACAAAAGTCCAAATAACGCGTTCTTAATGATGTTGGAAAGCTAACTTCCAGCACTTTCCAGCAATATATAATAGTCTACACTTTTCTTCGAAGGAGTCTGCTCATATTGGGAGTTGAACGCCAAGGAGCTACCCTCTGGCTGGCGTTCAATACCCTAAGGAGACAAGCCAGCGTTGAAAGCCCAAGAACCACCCCCTTTGGGGTGCTCAACGCCGACCAAGAAGCAAGGCAGCTCCAATCACCCCCTAATGGGCATTCAATGCCGATTCCTCAAAGTTGGACGCCAAGCTCAGCCCAAGTACTCAACCAAAGTGGGCCCAAGGATGAATTTTGCACCTCTACTATAGTCTGTCATACTTTTTGTACTTCTTAGTTATTAGATTAGTATTTAAAGGGGAAGATCACCCATGTTTAGGATCTTCTGCCTCATCTTTACCTTCTTTACATTCTACATTACTTTCTGTAAAGCATGAGCAACTAAACCTCCTAAGTTAGGGTTAGGAGCTCTATTGATTCTCATGGATTATTAATATTACTGTTCTATTTCAATACACGTTTGATTCCATTCTCTTGTGAATTTTTGTTCTTCAGCTCATAAATCGAGGATGACCAGTGACAATCATCCTTGTTCTACATGGGTTTCGTGTGAGTCCTGACCTGGATAGCATTGAACCACAACTAGAGAGTGCACTGTGAATTCCAAGAGCGTGCCTAGGCAACTTTGGATATGTGACATATAATCCCGTTGACTGTGGGTTACTGAGGTTTTTGTGGTGTTAAGGCTAGAGCATGAGAAGCAGTGTTCCCTAATCCAGAAGATCCGACCTTGTCTGTGGCGTTTTGAGTACGATCGTGAAGGAGAGTGGATTGCTTATCTCTTCACCTTCGACAATAGTGGGAAGCCATGAATTAACTTGATAAGGATGCTACATGAGTTGCTTGGATATGGTGGAATGATATGGTTTAGAAGAGACTAACTTGATGAGAATGCTACATGAGTTAGTCCATTACGGCTACCATTGAATGAGTCATTCATTTAGTACGAAAAGTTAATCTGGAAAGAGTACGCATCTCCGAAGCCTTAACTGAATATTTATCATTACTTTTACACTAATATGGTATCTCGTATCCTTTACTATTTCATTTATGCTTCTTAAATAAACAACCATGTTTTCTAAATCGCCTGACTAAGATTGACAAGATAGCCCTTGTTTGCTCAATCCGACAATCTTCGTAGGATTCGACCCTCACTCACCTGAGGTATTACTTGGACGATCCGGTGCACTTGCCGGTTCAGTTGTGCGGAGTTCAATTTCATGCACCAAAAAGTTTCAAAAATACGGGTTGTTACACTTATTTGTCTGTTTGTGTGTTTTGTTTTGCTTGATTTGATTGTGTTTGCTATTATACGGAGGTGATGGAGGTTGAGGCGAATTGAATTTAGGATTGTCATTAAATTCTAATTTATGCATAGAAAAGAGAGATGGTAGTCTATTAGATAAAAAATCCTTAGCTGCGTCTTTAACCCCTAAAAAAATTTAAAGATTTATTTCACATTTCCAAATCACATATGACTAAGAAGTATTTAGATATGCAATTCTATATAAGTAAATGAAAATGTCTAAAAAATAAAGTAATAAAGAACCAAACTTTTATGAAGGTAAACTTTTTTGAGGTATACATTGACCACATGTACTTGTTTCTATTACTTTTGTGGCACTCCCTCTTTCTACTGAAGATCATGTGGTTTGATTTTTATTCCCTATATCTTAATATTTTTTAGAGCATGGACAAGAAAAAGACTCTTGAGCGTGGATAAGAAGATACCTTGCGAATTAAGATTTGTTTTATTATTTTAGATGTTTTTTCTTGCTTTTATTATTTTACATCTTTTAAAGAGGGATAGGATCGTAATTGTTACATGTACGTTTGTATATTACTGTTATAAACTATTATTATAAATAAAAGAATATTATGATAATGTGATTGTATTTGTTTATATATGTATGTATTTATTTATATATAGATAAGTTGTCGTAATATTTTTGCTATTAGAACAGTACAATCAATAGCATAACATTCTAATAGGGAAAGTATTACAATATTTATTAAATTTTCAAACAGAAAAAAATATTAATTAACATTCTCTCTATTTCCCTTTCTTTATTTATAAGAGATACTATACTTGCTCACTCGTTAACTTAATATGAAATAGATCATACAATGTTTATGCACAAGATAACAACTACAGGCTAAGCATAATCTTAAGAGATACAAATGATACAAATGCTTGGTTCGTAGTACTCAATATTAAGTAGCATATATATATATATATATATATATATATATATATATATCACGTAACAACTATATAACAAAACTTGAGGCACTATTCTATCAATTAAACCAAATATCAGGTTCATAGAGGTGATGTTCAAAAGGTTCTCAATATTAGGTGATTCTACAGTATTGGGCTAGCTAGGAAGGATCTCAAAAGGACGAGATGACCATAAAGAGCTAAGAGTGCGAAGGCGTTGTAAGTATTCTCCCATTATCATCAAACCTCGAGCGGCTTGGCCGGTCGTCAAGATTCGAGACATGTGCAGCAGAGTTTGTTGCCTGAGGTGATCTGCCTGAAGAGAAGGGAATACACACATTTTCATTAAGACAAATATTAGAGGGCTATTTAAATATATTTTTTAATATTATTTCTAGTTATAAATATAATTTTTTTAGTCTAGTAATTTATTAGCATACTTTAGTTTATACTTTAAAATATTGATGGCTAACTCGCTAAAGATAATAAAGGGTAAAAAACTATTTTGGTCCTCAATATTTGGAGTGAATTCTATTTTGATTTCTAATGTTTTAATCGTTCTATTTTTATTTCAAAACGTTTAAAATGGAATCAATATTATTTCACAGTTAAATTTTTCACTAATAATTAACGAAATTGATGTACTGCTAATGATATTTTTGTTAAAGTTACGTTTGCTCAACTCCATTTTCCTACCTTTATCCTCTCAACAAGCTCAAATTCTATTTTTCTATTCTCTTCTTCCTCTTCTTTTTACACTATTAATTCTTCAAGAAAGACTTGAGGAGAAAGAAGAGAATAGAAAAATAGAATTTGTGCTTGTTGAAAAAGTAAAAGTTGGAGAGGACAATTGTGCAAACATAATTTTAACAAAAGCATTATTAATAGTACATTAATTTAGTTAAGTGTTAGTAAAAAATTTGATGGTGAGATAACATTGATCTATTTTAAATGTATTGGATAAAAATAGGACAATATTAAAACGTTAAGGATTAAAATAGAATTTATCTTAAATTTTAAAAATAAAAACAATACTTTATTTAATAATAAAATTTGATGGTCCTCTAGCATTCTTCTATTTGTAATAGTAGCAAAAGAAGCACAATTAAGAATCTAACTATAAATACTGATAATCACCATGAAATAATTAACTCTTATTTTTCCTCTTAACTCTTAGGTTTTTTACCAAAGAAGAATTAAAAAGGTGATCTCCAACTCTTATCTAAGTTATAATTATTCTAAAAAGTTTTATATAGGTTCTAGATGTACCACAATATTATTATCTTTTATTTGGATTTAAGATTAGACTATGTAATAATTACTGAAAATACTTACAATTAGAAATTTAATTAGATTTTTAATAACATATTTTTTAGAACGAATGTTCCATTAATTTTAATATTTTTTATATTAGCAATAATTTAATTATAAAATTAAAAATAGTATAAGAACTCAATTAAAAAAATATAAATATATAAATATAAATTTAATAAAATTGTAAAGACCAACAAAATAATTAAACTTTAAAATGGTTATACTGCAGTTCTATTTTAATGGTCTTAGACTCTTAGCTATTATATTATTAGGTCTTCTATTACCTAAATGTATTAGGATATCTTGCATCTAATCTATCCTTCTTGTTGAGATTTCTCATGCTCGAAAAGTAACCTAGATTTTACCGTACGTCTCTTTCACAATAGGAAAAGTATAAGAAACAAACAACATTTTTGAACAATATTTGGACAATGTGTATTAATAGAGTTAAAAGAGTAAATTGATCTTAAATTTAATTAATAGCATTAAATTAGGGTGTAATGTGATTGGTGATTGTTCATGTTGTTCAAAATATTCATTGTTCCCCTAGCATTCCCCTTCACAATATGTTCTAGTCGAACTCTTTTAATATTGGACTTTATTGCAAATCATTACATAGTTTGATCTTAAATTTGGAAAAAAGATAATGATATCGTGGTACATCTAGAACCAATTTAAAACTTTTAGAACAATTATAATTTAGATAAGAATTAGAGATCATCCTTTTAATTCTTTTCTAGTCAAAAACCTAAGAGTTAAGAGAAAAAAATAAAATAATTAATTATTCTATAGTGATTGTCACTATTTTTAGTTAAATTTTTAATGGTGCTTTTTTATGTTATTACAAATAGAAGAATATTAAAAAGCTATCAGAATTTATTGATATTCCAAATAGATTTAGGTAATGGAAGACCTAGCAAGGAATATCATAACTATGAAATTAAGAGTTAAACAAAATTGCACTATAATAGTTTTAAAGTTTAATTATTTTATTGGTCTTTATTGTTTTATTAAATTTATAATTAAGTACTTATATATTTTTTTTAAATTGAATTACTACATTATTTTTAATTTTGTAATTAGGTTCTTGTTAGTATAAAAAATATTTAAATTAATGGAACATTTCTTTTAAAAAATATGTGATCAAAGATCTAATTAAATTTTTAATTGTAGATACTTTTTAATTTGTGGAGAAATATTCTATTAATTTTGATATTTTTTACACTGATAAGGACCTAATTATAAAATTTGAAATAATGTAAGGACTCAATAAAAAAAATTATAAAAATCTAATTGTAAATTTAATAAAACGTTACAGACTAACTAACAGAATAATTAAACCAAATTTTAATACATCGATAATATATTACCCAAATCCTTTATCACTAGACGGTTGCTAGTGATTTGAATTATAGCTTTATGAACATGAAAATGATTTACCATGTTATATGAGCATAAAAAAGTAGTTATTAAATTAATTATTAGTATAAAATATATATTAAAATATAAAATAAAATATTAAAATTAAGATAAATGGTATACTGTGATTGAATATTGATTGTCACTTAATATTTTGATGGACAACTCATAAGTAAACCTCTTAGAGATTTTCACTACAATATAGTATGAAACTATGAATACGAAAATGATTTTTTTTTTTTTTTTTGTCAGAATACGAAAATGATTTATGATTGGAGTATTGGACATTGCATCGTCATTTAATCAATATAGTCTATACTTCTATAGCGATTTGTAAAGGCGTTTTTGGAATGAAAAAAAAAGTTCAATATCTAATGTTACTTTACCTGGCTCACAAAACCTTCTAGAGCCTCAATATTGTCAAGGGCGGCAGCCATCTGAAATCCATAGTTTCCTATAAGCATTGGATCAACTGCTATGCTGTGGACCAGACCCTGCTGTAGTTTCTCCAACCCCAGTGAAAGCGCATCTTCTGCTTGCTGGGACGATAGACGGAGGTTGTTAATACTGGCGATTTGTTGATCGCTCAAAGGCTCAAGTTGTGGCACTATGATCTGTGAAGAATGGCCAAAAAAAAAATATAGTTTACTGAATAATGATCGATAATTTAAAGGGAAAATACTTTCACCTCGTAAGGTTTGGTAAAATTTAACTTGATTCCCTTTAATTCTAAAACCATACCTTGACCTCTTTTGTTATTTCGAAAATAATACACTAAGTAACTGTGTATATAAAATAAAATCAACCATCAAAATTAATTATTATATATGGGTATAAAATATATATATTATTTAATCTATTTTTAATATGATTTTGTATTTAAACATATATTATATACAAGTGGCTGATTTAGCAGCTAATTTTTGGTATATTTGTAACATGATTGTAAATAAAATATAACACTAAGCACTCTTAAAAATATAATATTTATCCTTCCTGTAAGAGAGGTCAATGTGACCTACACAAACAGACAGGAGTCGCCATAAATTTCACCACCTACAAGGAATGTCGGGTATTTTGTGCTAATTTAAAAACTAACAAACTTCAAAGGGATTACAACTGGAGACAGAGAGAGAAAGGAGAAGATGGTATAGAGCTTCCTTTTTCCACAATAATTGAATGTTAAAATGAAATATAGTATAGGGATTTACATTTAGAAGCTGCGATGGACGGGATCCTCCAATCCAAAGAAAAAGGCGTTCAACCGATGCTTTCCACGCACCAGAGATCAAATAAAATACATCAATCTTTGCCATATCTGCTTTCATCTGGAAAAGATTTGCATAATGATTCAAGTTGCTCTCAACAAGTAGATGAAGCTCTATATCAGATGCATGAGTGTGCAATGCATTTCTGAGTTCATCGTTCTGCCGATGCTGTTGTTCAACCCAGTGTCCATATTCAATCTCAAACACCGTTAACCCTGCTTGGTAAATCTCAAAAGCTATAAGCTCAACGGGGCTTGCACTAAGAAGGACTAGTAATTAATGCAAAGTAAATGGAGTTTAACCATTCTAAACAAAAAACAAAAAGATTCATAATCTTTTGATTTTATTCTTGTCATGCAAGCAACGTGTAAATCAGCACATAATACTTTGTTCATAGATTTCAATTTATTACGGATTGAATTCATGGCACTATTAAATGCTCAAAATGTGTACATAGCAGTTCAAGAAATAGATTAGGAAGCCTAGCACAAAATCGCCCAACCATTTTATAAAATCATTTTAGTAATCATCATTTAACTATGATAATCAGAAGGGTTAAGTACGATTTTAGTTCCTAACTTGGAGGTTGAAAATTTTTTTCGTCCTTGGCCTTTTTTTGCCTACAAAATGATCTTAAAGGTTTAATTTAGTTTTAAAACAGTCATTCGGACCAATATATCCCTTCCCCTTCTTTCCCAAAATCAAGCAGAAATAGAAGCAGAACCAGAAGAAACAACAATAAAACAATGTAATCATTAAAAAAATGGATAATGGATCAACAAATATGTATATTGAAACAATGAAATAATGTAATCAAGCAGAAGCAGGAGCAGAACAACAACAATAATGAAACAATGTAATCAACCAGAAGTAGAAGTAACCAGAAGCAACAATAATCAGAAATCAACAACATAATGAGAGCAGAAGCATAAGAAGAATGGAAGCAGAAGCAGAAGCCGGCAAACCATCACAACGCCACCACCCTTTTCTTCTTCTCTCTTCGCGCTACCCTAGCGCCACCGTCATAGTGCGAAACCTCTTCTCCTCCCTTGACTCACCTCCAGTTCACGCCATCTTTTTTGAGTTCTACCATCACTGTCGGCGTTTCCTCCACCCACCATCAAAAAACCTACCGAAACCTTCTCCTGTTCTTGCCTCGAACCAAAACCAACCGCCGTCGAGCACCTCCGCCGAGCCCAGAGGAGCAGCAGCGAGATCCAGCGACCGAACGACGATGAGCAGCGACGACGGATTCCCTTCCCCTTTCCTTCCCCACCTTCCCTTCCCCCTCTTCTTCCCTGACCCCCCGGGGCGTAATGCCCTTCTCCTGTTCCCCAGCCCTTTAACCCTTATTCTTTATTTTTTCTTTTATATTTTTTAATTAGGGATAATTTAGTAATAAAAATTAAAATTTTGATAAAAAAGATAATTTTAAAACTAGGTTAAACCTTCGAGTCAATTTTATAGGCAAAAAAAGATCGGAGACAAGAAAATTTCGACCTCTACCTTAGAGACTAAAATCATATTTAACCCTAATTGAAAAATATCTTGGTCGAAATAATCACATTCGCATATGCCTAAAGACATGGATAGATCACTACATGAAACAAGAAAGACATGGATTTACACGCAATACAAACACCACAGTTCAATTTCTGCAACTGTTCAATTTCTGCAATTTCATTTGAACATAGAACAAGAAGCATGATACATAGAAAATAACAGTTTCATGAAGATTAAAACTAAACTTCAAGAATAAAAAACCTGAGGTTATTGTTCCCGGTGAGCCAGTATAACCATCATCTAATGCACTCCCTACATATAGACCCTGCAAAAAAGACATTTTAGTGTATGCATAAACATGACAAGAGGAAGAACAAACATTGAAAGCCCGAAACCATTACATGTTTTCTTGCTTTCTCTATCTCCAGCTCCAATTGCATGAGCTTCAATCTGCTTGTTTCTAATTGTTGAACATAAGCCTGTAAGTAAAAGAAAAAGGTACGAATCAGAAGAGATGATAAATACTGCCTAAACTCGTAGTGATTCAGCTTCAACAACCTTCTTCCGCAGCCGGCTTTTCCGTGCAGCCTCACGATTTTGTGCCAGTCGTCGATTCACCTACACATGAATATTGAGCAACTGTAATGTCACTTACTCCTGTAAAAACTTTACATTCTTGATATAATAACTCCAAAAGTATAAATCACCAAGAAGCATTTCAGTTACTTAGCATCATTTTAGAAGGTTGACCCTAGTTACTTGGGTTCTTTAATTTACTTGTGTATTGCCTACTAAATCTCCCTTTTTGAATACCGTATACTATAAATTCTTTCTAAAGAAACCCTTGTAATTTAACAAAAAATAGTGAACTGCATACCAAAATGAATTGTCTACCCATTACTGCATCGGAACTAGGCGCCAAACCTAATTCTTCTCAAACAGCTTCAAGCTCATTCATCTTACATGACATTAATCCAATCTGGAACTTTGAAAGCCTTAGAAATATGATTCGGCTATATTTTTTAGATGAGAGAGTGACAGATACAAGAGTAAGGATGGGGTTCCCATTTGGATGAATATAATAAGAAGTTGGATTTTGGGAATGGTCCGTGGGTGGGTTAATTTTAGGAGGCAGTTGTTGTTGATTGGAAGCAGAGGAAATGTTTCCTCTGGCCATGGTGGAGCAATTAGGCTCTAAATACCATAATAGAAAACCTATATCATTGTCATAGTTACATGGAATACAACACGTTTGGGTACAGGAACAGATGCATGGTACGCTACGTGTAAAATATTTTATTGGAAAAATATATATACGACGTTCAACAATTCATAATTATCAACATAAGGATCATCATCATCATCAAAGATATTTCCTTCTCAGATGGGCTTGTCATATTGTGTAACGCAAGTGAACTTTTGTTAAGTGAGTCTTCAATTGATTTAGCAGAGTTTTCAATTGTGTAGACTAATACACCCTCAGCTCATTCAAACTTTTAATCCTCTTTTTTAACAACCTAGCTCGGCTGCTAGAGATATTGTCTGTTTTGCGGCTAGTTCATGGCATAGTTTTAAAACATGTCACAAGGAAAAGGTATTCAAACTCGTAAAACTTATAAAGCTTGTTGTTTCTTTTGCCTTTCCAATCGATGTCTATTTTTTCTCCTTTATATATAACGTGTTTTAAAACAATGGGAAAAACCAACTTCAAAGTGGACAATATCACCAATTTATAGTATTATACAAGAACACATTTAAAAAAAAAAAAGAAAACTCCTCAAAATAGCAATACATAGAACACACATATAGAGATTTCAAATCATTACCTTACGGACTTCTTTATCAGTAATCTCTTGATCATCTCCGGAAGGATCCCCTGATTCATGAGGAATAAACTCAGGCTGCACAAAAAAGTCAAATCAAATTCAAAAACATTGTCAAGGTAAGTTTAATTTATGGTTGTATTTTCTATTTTTATTTTTAATATTTTTTATTTTTAGGATTTTGTAAAAAAATTTATAAATAATAAAATTCTATTTTCATTTCTTGCTATCATTTTTTTCTTTAGAGAATATTAAAACTTGAAATTGAAATGAAAATAGAAAATAAAGATACAAATCAAACATAATATTCGTTTTAAGTTCTAACCTTACTTTCCTCCATATTTGTGTTCACCATTAACATTGGGGAAGCAACTGAATTCAGGCTGCCATCAACTTTGAAGCTGTCACTCCACATGCTAACTTGATGGAACGGATCATATATTCCCATCCTTTTCAAATTAATAGTTGAGTTGGCTGAGAGCTCATGTACTAAAGCATCATGAGATGAAAAAAAAATCATATTAAGAGTTCATTCATATTATGTAACGGCCAATTGATTAAAAGCTAGCTAGAAGCAGGGTTTACAATGGAAAAATGAACAAACTCAAGCTCAACATTAAGAAACAGCAATGTTGAGAATTTTTAATCAGTTACTTCTTTCCTCGTCTTTCTCTTGGATCAACTTAAGGAAGTGAGAATTTTATGAATAATAATTTTAGTAATAACATTTAATACATTCATTTTATTGATGGCTGTTATACGCAAACTTTGGTAACAAAAATGAATTTTTATCAGAAGGAAGAAGCATAAAATAATTTTCGGTTTGTTTGTATCAAATATAAAGCTCAATTGCTCCATAAGAAACCCCACAAAAATAAAAGTTAGACAAAAAAAAAAAAGAGAAAAAAGACAGAGGGCTTATTAAATGATAGAATCTTGCATTGACTTTGTAAATTTCCAGAAAGAGACAGAGAGTTCGGTTTGAGTACCAGTGTTTAAATCACCTGAGTAATAGGTTTTGCTCAAAACAACGATTTACAGGTATGTTGAGCTGAAAGTGGTATCAAACCCATTTCAGAATTCAGAAGCAGCAAAATGATGCTAAAGAATATACTAAAGAATATATATATATATATATATATATATATATATATATTGATAAAGTCACTAACTATTACTTAGATAAATAATAGCATTATTTCGCTGCATGCAAACAAGCTGTGAAAGCAACTGAATGATTGAAGAAAACAACTAAAACATACAACTTAAAATAAAAATACCTGCTCATTGATTTTTTTAAGTAGAGCAACTTTTTTCCTTTCCTCCTTTTGATTATGAAACTTTATTTTGATGTGTCAACTTGGTAATCCTTTTTATGTTCCCACTTCAAAAGAAGCAATTTGGAAAGCTCAGCACTAAAGATCAAAAGGAAAGAAACACAGAAGAAAGTACCAAGTTCACTACTGCTTTTATTGCTGAGATGACACTGATCACGCTAACATGAGTGGTAAACGCAGATACATATTTTTACAAGTCTGGTGCCGATTAAAATTACAGTTTCTATAGTGTTTATATGTGTAAAATAATCTGTTGCGATATTTTTTAGAGTTGAATTAGGTTTACTTAGTTTTAATATTTAAGGTAAAATATGGTGTTGATTATTCTCAAGATTTTTAACAAGGGCGCCACTTACATAAACACACAAAAAACAACTTCTTTTAAAGACACATTAATTCTACTAATTAATTTTTGACATGTAGCATTGGTTAAAATACGGTTCATCTTTAACAGTTTTTATTATTTGGTCATAAACAGTTTTTTTTATGATTTTTTCTCTTACTGCCACCGGCTCTCACTCTGATAGTTTCACCGCAAAATCGTCGTCTTCTCGCATCTGAGGGATGAAGTAGAATCGTCGCTTTCCCTCGTTGCAGCCTGAACGTCGCCGCCTCCAGCCTGGTCTTCATCACCACTGCAGAAGCATCTTCGCTGGTCTTAGTTGCAGCTCGTTCGTCAGCCTCTTCACCCTTCGTGGGTCTTCCTTCTATGGTCTTCTGTGATTTTATTCAGAGTATATGTCTTTTGACCTTGATGGAGTGTGGTAATTGAAGACCAAGGAATGCTGATGAAGAAGATTGGAAGCATTATTATAGCAAGAATGTTATTGTGGGTGCTGATTAATTTTAGTGATTAATGATGATGATGATGATGATGAGATGATTGCGGGTATTGTTGCTGAAGAAGCACTATTATTTGTGTAGTTTTCAAACAGAATTAAGGATAATTAACAAAATGGCTCAGGCCTCAGTGTGTGTGCCTCTTATGCCATTGGATTTGAATACAAAATTCATGAACTGTTGTGTAAACAATTAATCTTGTGCCATTGTTGAATTTGAATTTATCGTTGTCATGCATATTTGTATCTTGAAGTTTTGTATATGCAATGTAGATATTAAAGAAGAACTTGCAGCAATTCATATGATTTGGTGCTGCATTGACTCATTTTAATATCTTTATTTTAATTATGTTATATTTTCTTTTTGGAGAATTCTATCGTACCCTCTCTAAAATAAAAGGTAAATTATCCCTTGTAATATATATATATATATATTGAAAGTGATTCACCAGATGAGTTTTATGACGTGGAAGAGATCTTTACGAATGCAATTGATGTACTTGAAGGTAGAGGAGAGCTTATGGTCCGTGATGATAGAAGTCATAAAGACATTTGGAAAGATTCTTTGGATCCTCAAGTCATAAACACAGTTAAAGACATTGTTATTGATGATGTCAAATACAAGTTTCAAGGGATGGTAAAATCGGATCCTCATGAGATTAAAGACATTGTTGTCAATGAGGTGGAGATAAATAGGATTTACAAGATGAGGTGACAATTATGCACAAGAATTTAATCACTTTTATGGTACAAAAGTTTTGCGGATAGTGAACTCCGAGAATGTTATCACCATACAGAAGAGGGTGGAGAGGGCACAGTGGGTGTACGCTGAGGTTGGGAAGGAGTTGTGCCTATGTAGTAGAGATTTTCCGTACCTCGGTAGCACAAATATTGCCACGTGTAACGAGCTGAATACGTACTTGCACCTTGTTGATGGGTTTGTGAGTTCACCACAAAGAAATTTTCCAATGGTGATAGCCGCCACCACCACCATAGACTGGTGGTGCTAAACTAAATTTAAATAATCACAAGAGAGAGAAAGAAAAGTAAAGAACATATACCTAATTATTATGGTTAACATTCAACTAAATTATAATTATAGGCACTATATATATCACAAAGGGTAATTTACCCTTTATTTTAGAGAGGGCATAGTAGCATTCACCTTTCTTTTTTTATTGGTTCTTTTAAAAAACACCAGTACTAATGTTGTTGTTATAATTGAACCAAATAGAAAAAAGAAAAGGAAAAGGAACCACCGGCTATTATGGTGGTAAGAGCTGAGGAAATGGAAACAGAGTAGGCATTAGTGGTGGTAAGAACAGAGGAAATGGAACCACGGTAGGCATTAGTGGTCAGTAGGGAAAAAGTTAATATTTTACCTTCAAGTTGGTGTAAGATGGAAGATGGTGCCCCTTGTTGTTAAAAACTTGTGTCTATTATGATGAAGTGCATGAAGAAGGTAGGTTGTAGTTCCTATATTCTTTAACTGTAGGAAAGCATTGAATAGCACTTTGTTTCTAGTTTGTATTTCTAAACTTATACCTCTGATTTATTCCATCGTCATTTTTTTTGTGCCTAATTTGTGACTTGTTATGATATTTTGGTTTTGAAGTATTAAAGTAAAAACAATGATTCACCAGTGTAATAGGAATAGTCTCACAATCTGAATTATGTAATAAAATTTATTTATCAATTAGTGCTTCTTTATTTTGAATCTATTTATCAGGTGAATGAACTAAATATTACTTCAGTCAGCATTGGGCTTCATCTTAGCCTACTTTGTTTATTCTTTTGTTTGTAGGAAAGAAGCTTTGCATCTTTACACGCACAGGATGAAAGCAAGAGTGATTATTGAACTAACCACAAATAATTGTATTCTAAATATAAAGCTCTAGAGTATTCAAATAAAATGACCTTGAAAATTAAGTTTATTTATAATTGCTTTATTTATTTGAAGTTGGCTCACATAAAATGATTTTTACTAATTGTTTAAGATTGAAAGTGATCAGGAAATGCACTATGCATTGAAGTAGTAGTAAGGGAAAGGTGCATACTGGTTGTTTGGGTAGGATTACTTAACTTTTAACACTTTATTTTCCTTAAGTAAAACAAGTCCTTTTCTTTTGGTAGTTAGTCATCGGCCTAACTTTTCATTGACTAAATCATGAAATAATCTATTTAAGTGAAGTGACTGAAGTTTTTTTTTCCTGTGGGGTGGGGGTAAAAGTGAAGCAACTACAAAAATATTATGTCATTTTAGATTTTTAAATGAATTGGAGCACATTATATGAAATGTTACTAAAAGAATGCTAGTATGACTTTAGAATCGAAAATGTATACAAGAGAGGCGCGGCACACAAGTTGCCTATTATAGAGGAGAGCATTCCTGTCTTCATGAGACCTGCACCTTAAACTTCAACTTCTGTCACAGTTCTCATAGAAATTTCCACTAAAATCACAACATACAAGACACAAGATGAGCAGCAGCAGTGGTGCACGAAATTACAATCACACTTTTGCAATTCCGCACAACTAACCAGCAAGTGCACTGGGTCGTCCAAGTAATACCTTACGTGAGTAAGGGTCGATCCCACGGAGATTGTCGGCTTGAAGCAAGCTATGGTTATCTTGTAACTCTTAGTCAGGATATCAATAATTCTCAGGTTTAATTGTGAAAAGTAGAAGAACATGAAATAAATACTTGTTTTGCAGTAATGGAGAACATGTTGAGGTTTTGGAGATGCTCTATCTTCTGAATCTCTGCTTTCCTACTGACTTCTTCTTCATACACGCAAGGCTCCTTCCATGGCAAGCTGTATGTAGGGTTTCACCGTTGTGAATGGCTACCTTCCATCCTCTCAGTGAAAATGTTCAACGCGCTTTGTCACAGCACAGCTATTTATCTGTCGGTTCTCGATCATGTCGGAATAGAACCTAGTGATTCTTTTGCGTCTTTCACTAACGCCCCACAATCACGAGTTTGAAGCTCGTCACGGTCATTCAATCCCTGAATCCTACTCAGAATACCACAGACAAGGTTTAGACCTTCCGGATCCTCAAGAATGGCCGCCAATATATTCTAGCTTATACCACAAAGACTTTGGCTAAAGAATCCAAGAGATATCCACTCAATCTAAAGTAGAACGGAGGTGGTTGTCAGGCACACGTTCATAGGTGAGAATGATGATGAGTGTCATGGATCATCACATTCATCAAGTTGAGGACCAAGTGATATCTTAGAATGGAAACAAGCGTATTTGAATGAAAAACAGTAGTAATTGCATTAATCCATCAAGACACAGGAGAGCTCCTCACCCCCAACCATGGGGTTTAGAGACTCATGCCATAGAAGGTACAATATGAAACGTCTAAAGTGTCATGAGGTCCAGATACAATAGCAAAAAGTCCTATTTATAGTGAACTAGTGACCGAGGGTTTACAAGAATGAGTAAATGACGTAAAAATCCACTTCCGGGGTCCACTTGGTGTGTGCTTGGGCTGAGCATTGAAGCTTTCATGTGTAGAGACTTTTCCTGGAGTTAAACGCCAGCTTTTGTGCCAGTTTGGGCGTTTAACTCCAACTTTTGTGCCAGTTCCGGCGTTAAACGCCGGGAATTCTGAAGCTGATTTGGAACGCCAGTTTGGGCCATCAATTCTTGGAAAAAGTATGAACTATTATATATTGCTGGAAAGCCCAGGATATCTACTTTCCAACGCAATTGAGAACGCGCCAATTGGGTTTCTGTAGCTCCAGAAAATATACTTCGAGTGCAGGGAGGTCAGAATCCAACAGAATCTGCAGTCCTTTTTCAGCATCTGAATCAGATTTTTGCTCAGGTCCCTCAATTTCAGCCAGAAAATACCTGAAATCACAGAAAAACACAAACTCATAGTAAAGTCCAGAAATGTGATTTTTTAATTAAAAACTAATAAAAACATAATAAAAACTAACTAAAACATACTAAAAATATACTAAAAACAATGCCAAAAGGCGCATAATTTATCCGCTCATCACAACACCAAACTTAAATTGTTGCTTGTCCCCAAGTAACTGAAAATCAAACAGGATAAAAAGAAGAGAATATACTATAAATTCCAAATTATCAATGAAACTTAGCTCCAATTAGATGAGCAGGACTAGTAGCTTTTTGCCTCTGAACAGTTTTGGCATCTCACTTTATCCTTTGAAGTTTAGAATGACTGGCATCCATAGGAACGCAGAATTCAGATAGTGTTATTGATTCTCCTAGTATAGTATGTTGATCTTGAACACAACTACTTTATGAGTCTTGGCCGTGGCCCAAAGCACTCTGTTTTCCAGTATTACCACCAGATACATACATGCCACAGACACATAACTAGGTGAACCTTTTCAGATTGTGACTCAGCTTTGCTAGAGTCCCCAATTAGAAGTGTCCAGGGTTCTTAAGCACACTCTTTTTGCTTTGGATCACGACTTTAACCACTCAGTCTCAAGTTTTCACTTGACACCTTCACGCCATAAGCACATGGTTAGGGACAGCTTGGTTTAGCCGCTTAGGCCAGGATATTATTCTTGTTGGCCCTCCTATCCACTGATGCTCAAAGCCTTGGATCCTTTTTATTTTTACCCTTGCCTTTTGGTTTAAAGGGTTATTGGCTTTTTCTGCTTGCTTTTTCTTTTTTTTTTTGTATTCACTACTTTTTCTTGCTTCAAGAATCAATTTGATGATTTTTTAGATCCTCACACATTTCTCCTTTTCCATCATTCTTTCAAGAGCCAACAATTTTAACATTCTTAAAACAACAAATTCGAAAGACATATGCACTGTTCAGGCATTCATTCAGAAAACAAAAAGTATTGTCACCACATTAAGATAATTCAACTAGTTTCAAAGATGGATTCGAAATCCTGTACTTCTTGTTCTTTTGTGACTAAAAACATTTTTCATCTAAGAAAGGTGATGGATTCATAGGACATTTATAACTTTAAGGCATAGACACTAAGACACTAATGATCATGTAATAAAGACACAAACATAGATAAACATAAAGCATAAAAATTTGAAAAACAGAAAATAAAGAACAAGGAAATTAAAGAACGGGTCCACCTTAGTGATGGCGGCTTGTTCTTCCTCTTGAAGATCTTATGGAGTGCTTTTGAGCTCGTTTATGTCTCTTCCTTGTCTTTGTTGCTCTTCCCTCATAGCTTTTTGATCTTTTCTAATCTCATGGTGGATGATGGAATGCTCTTGGTGCTCCATCCTTAGTTGTCCCATGTTAGAGCTTAATTTTCCTAGGGAGGTGTTGATTTGCTCCCAATAGTTTTGTGGAGGGAAGTGCATCACTTGAGACATCCCAGGGATTTCATGATGAGGAATTTGCTCAAGCTTTTGTTTGCTCCATCCTTTTCTTAGTGATGAGCTTTTGAGATGAATCTCTCCATCTCCCAGACTCATAGGTGGAAGCTTTTGCCTTCCCTTTCCTCTTTCTAGAGGTTTCTCTGGCCTTAAGTGTCATACATGGTTATGGAAAACAAAAAGCAACGCTTTTACCACACCAAACTTAGAAGGTTTGCTCGTCCTCGAGCAAAAGAAGAGAAGAGGGAGTAGAAGAAGAAGAAAATAGATGAGATGGAGAGGTGTGAGTGGTTCGGCCAAGGGGAGTTTTAGGTGGTTATGATGTGGGAAAAGGAAGGAGTGATGGTTTAAATTTGAGTGGGTGGGTGTACGTGGTTTGTATGATGGTTTTGGAGGGGTACTGGAGGTGATTGGGTGAGGTTATTTTGGGGAAGAGTGTTATGGAAGGGTGTGAAGAGGAGAGAAGAAGAGGTGAGGTAGGTGGGATACTGTGAGGTCCACAAATCATGAGGTGTCATGGATTTCTCATCCCTACACCATGTGGCGTGCAAAACGCCCCTTGCTGCCAATCCTGGCGTTAAACGCCAGGCTGCTGCCCATTTCTGGCATTTAACGCCAGCTTCTTGCCCTTTTCTGGCGTTAAACGCCAGTCTCGTGCCCATTTCTGGCATTAAACGCCCAGAATGGTGCCAGACTGGGCGTTTAATGCCCATTCTGCTACCCTTACTGGCGTTTAAACGCCAGCAAGTTTCTCCTCTAGGGTGTGCTATTTTTCATTCTGTTTTTCATTCTGTTTTTACTTTTTCAATTGTTTTTGTGACTTCATATGATAATCAACCTACAGAAAACATGAAATAACAATGGAAAATAAATAGATAAAATTGGGTTTCCTCCCAACAAGCGCTTCTTTAATGTCAGTAGCTTAACAGTGGGCTCTCATGGAGCCTCACAGATACTCAGAGCAAGATTGGGGCCTTTCAACACCAAACTTAGAGTTTGGTTATGGCCTCTCAACACCAAACTTGGAGTTTGGTTGTGGCCTCCCAACACCAAACTTAGAGTTTGAATGTGGGGGTTTTGTTTGACTGTGTATTGAGAGAAGCTTTTCATGCTTCCTCTCCATGGTGGTAGAAGAAGAACCTTGAGTCTTATAGTTTACAATGTCTGCAAGCCAGGGAGCTTCCTGAATAACAAACAATTGCTCATCCGGAAAGGTTTCAGAGATCTCAGTAGGAGGGAGGGATGCTCCTGCTACTGGTTCTATCCGGGACAGGTGATCAGCTATTGATTTTCTGTCCCCCTTCTGTCTCTTATTTCTATATCAAACTCTTGCAGAAGTAACACCCATCTTATGAGCCTAGGTTTTGAATCCTGCTTTGTGAGTAAATATTTAAGAGCAGCATGGTCAGTGTACACAATCACTTTTGATCCTACTAAATAAGATCTGAACTTGTCAATGGCATAAACCACTGCAAGTAACTCATTTTCCGTGGTTGTGTAGTTCTTCTGTGCATCATTTAGAATACGGCTGCCATAATAAATGACATGTAGTTGCTTGTTGTGCCTCTGTCCCAATACTGCACCAATGGCATCGTCACTGGCATCACACATTAGTTCGAATGGCAGTGTCCAGTCTGGTGCAGAGATAATTGGTGTTGTGACCAGCTTAGCTTTCAGAAGGTCAAACGCCTGCAGACACTCCTTATCAAAGATAAATGGTGTGTCTGCAGCTAGCAGATTACTCAGAGGTTTTGCAATTTTTGAAAAATCTTTTATAAACCTTCTGTAGAATCCTGCATGCCCTAGAAAGCTTCTGATTGCCTTAACATTGGTAGGTGGTGGTAATTTTTCAATTACTTCAACTTTAGCTTGATCCACCTCTATTCCTTTGTTTGAAATTTTATGCCCAAGGACAATCCCTTTAGTCACCACAAAGTGACATTTTTCCCAGTTTAAAACTAGGTTGGTCTCTTGGCATCTTTTCAGAACAAGTGCTAGATGGTTAAGGCAGGAGCTGAATGAGTCTCCAAATACTGAAAAGTCATCCATGAAGACTTCCAGAAATTTCTCTACCATATCTGAGAAGATAGAGAGCATGCACCTCTGAAAGGTTGCAGGTGCATTACACAGACCAAAAGGCATCCTTCTATAGGCAAACACTCCAGAAGGACATGTGAATGCTGTTTTCTCTTGGTCCTGAGGATCTACTGCAATTTGGTTGTAACCTGAATAGCCATCCAAAAAGCAATAATATTCATGACCTGCTAGTCTCTCTAGCATCTGGTCTATGAATGGTAAAGGAAAATGATCCTTCCTGGTGGCTGTATTGAGCCTTCTGTAGTCAATACACATACGCCACCCTGTAACTGTTCTTGTAGGAACCAGTTCATTCTTTTCATTATGAACCACTGTGATGCCTCCTTTCTTGGGGACAACGTGGACAGGGCTCACCCAGGGGCTATCAGAAATAGGATAAATAATCCTAGCCTCTAGTAACTTAGTGACCTCTTTCTGCACCACCTCCTTCATGGCTGGATTTAGCCGCCTCTGTGGTTGAACCACTGGCTTAGCATCTTCCTCCAATAGGATCTTGTTCATGCATCTTGCTGGGCTAATGCCCTTAAGATCACCTATGGACCACCCAAGAGTTGTCTTGTGTGTCCTTAGCACTTCAATTAGTGCTTTCTCTTCCTGTGGATTTAAAGCAGAGCTTATGATCACTGGAAAAGTGTCACCCTCTCCCAGAAATGCATATTTCAGGGATGGTGGTAGTGGTTTGAGCTCGGGTTTAGGAGGCTTATTCTCTTCCTGAGGGATTTTTAGAGGTTCTTTTATTTCCTCTGATTCCTCAGGCTGAACATCTTTAAAGATGTCCTCTAGTTCTGATTTGAGACTTTCAGTCATATTGACCTCATCCACCAAAGAGTCAATGATATCAGCGCTCATGCAGTCATTTGGGGTGTCTGGATGCTGCATAGCTTTGACAACATTCAACTTAAACTCATCCTCATTGACTCTCAGGGTCAATTCCCCTTTTTGGACGTCAATGAGGGTTCGTCCAGTTGCTAGGAAAGGTCTTCCTAGAATGAGAGTTGCACTCTTGTACTCCTCCATTTCCAGCACTACAAAGTCAGTGCGAAAGGCAAATGGCCCAACCTTGACAATCATGTCCTCAATTACGCCTAATGGATATTTAATGGAGCCATCAGCAAGTTGGAGGCATATTCGAGTTGGTTTGACTTCTTCAGCCAAGCCAAGCTTTCTGATAGTGGATGCAGGTATTAGGTTGATACTTGCCTCAAGATCACATAGAGCTTTCTTGGTACAAGTACCCTCTAATGTGCATGGTATCATAAAGCTTCCAGGATCTTTAAGCTTCTCTGGTAAGCTCTTTAAAATGACTGCACTGCATTCTTCAGTGAGAAAAACTTTTTCAGTTTCTCTCCAATCCTTCTTATGACTTAAGATCTCTTTCATGAACTTAGCATAAGAGGGTATTTGCTCAAGTGCCTCTGCAAACAGAATCTTTATTTCAAGAGTCCTGAGATAGTCTGCAAAGCGGGCAAATTGTTTGTCTTGTTTCGCTTGGCGGAGTTTATGAGGATAAGGCATCTTGGCTTTATACTCTTCAACCTTAGTTTCTGCAGGTTTATTTCCTACAGAAGTGGTTGGAGAAGCCTGCTTAAGGGGGTTGTTATCAGCACTTGCAAGTGTCTGACCCCTTTGTGGCGTTTGAACACCAGGATTGGGTGCTTTTTGGGCGTTTAACGCCAGATTGCAACCCTTTTCTGGCGTTTGAACGCTAAAATTGGCTACCCATTGGGCGTTTAACGCCACTTTCTTACCCTTTTCAGGCGTTTGAACGCCAGAATCATTCCTCTCTGGGCTCTTACTGTCCTCAGAGGGATTTTGGGTAGTTGGTTGGTCATCCTCTGTCAGTTGTTCCTTTCTTAGCTTTCTGCTGCTTTGAGTTGATACATTCAATGTCTTCCCACTCCTTAATTTAACAGCTTGGCATTCTTTTGTTATCTATTTAGATAGTTGCTGTCTTGTCTGATTCAATTGTGCTTCCATATTCTTGTTAGCATTTTTAGTGTCTTGGAGCATCTCTTTAAATTCTGCTAATTATTTTGTCATAAGGAGTATTTGTTGATTAAGCTCAATAATTTGTTCTTGAGGATTAGGGTCAGTAATTACTGCACTGGCCTCTTTCTTTATGTAGGACTCACTGCTAGAGTACAAATGTTGATTTCTAGCAACAGTATCTATGAGTTCTTGAGCCTCTTCAATCGTCTTTCTCATGTGTATAGATCCACCAGCTGAGTGGTCTAAAGATATCTGAGCTTTTTCTGTAAGCCCATAGTAGAAGATGTCTAATTGTACCCACTCTGAAAACATTTCAGAGGGGCATTTCCTTAGCATACCTCTGTACCTCTCCCAAGCATTATAAAGGGATTCATTATCCTCTTGTTTAAAGCCTTGGATGTCCAGCCTCAGCTGTGTCATCCTTTTTGGAGGGTAAAATTGATTCAAGAATTTGTCTGATAACTGTCTCCATGTTTTTATGCTTGCTGTGGGTTGGTTATTTAACCACCTCTTATCTTGATCTTTTACAGTAAATGGAAACAGTAATAATCTGTAGACATCCTGATCCACTTCTTTATCACGTACTATGTCAGCTATTTGTAAGAACTGTGCCAGAAACTCGGTAGGTTCTTCCTGTGGAAGACCGGAATACTGGCAATTTTGCTGCACCATGATAATGAGTTGATGATTTAGCTCAAAACTGCTTGCTTTGATGGGAGGTATACAGATGCTACTCCTATATGCAGCTGTAATGGGGTTAGCATATGACCCAGAGTCCTTCTGGACTGCTCAATTCCACTTAGGTCCATAATGGAGAAAGGAAGATGATGTGGATTGCAAGTAAATTATATTTTTATTTTTTTATATTTTATTTAATTAAAAGTGACCGAAAATAATAAAATAAAATAAATGGAAAATAAAATAAAATTTCGAAAACTAAAAGAAAATAAAATCAAAGCAAATTGAAAACTAAATTAATTAATTAATTAAAAAGATTTTGGAATTAGCAATTAAAAAGATATGATTGAAAATTATTTTGAAAAAGATATGATTGAGAAGATATGATTGCAATTAAAAAAAATGATTGAAAAGATATTATTGAAGAAATTAAAAAGATTTGATTTTTGAAAAAGATTTGAAAAGATCAATTTTTGAAATTAGAATTTTGACTTAACTAAAAAAAGATATGATTTTGAAAATCTTTGACTAATTTAATGCAAAATTTCGAAAATTATGAGTAAAATAAGGAAAGGATATTTTTTTATTTTTAAATTTTAATGAGGAAAGAGAATAACAACAAAACGACACTAAACTTAGAAATTTTAGATCAAAACAAAGAGAACAAACAAGAAAACTTTGAATGTCAAGATGAACACCAAGAACACTTTGAAGATCAAGATGAACACCAAGAATAAATTTTTAGAAAATCAAACACAAATTTTCGAAAATTTAAAGGAAAACACAAAGAAGACACCAAACTTAGAATTTTTTAAAGATCAAGAAACAACTAAGACTATGCAAATTCGAAAAATTAAAAGAAAGTAAAAGTATGCAATTGACACCAAACTTAAAATATGAAACTAAACTCAAATAAAAGACTCTAAACCAACAAAAATAAAATATTCCTAATCTAAGAAACAAGATAAATCGTCAGTTGTCCAAACTCGAACAAATCCCGGCAACGGCGCCAAAAACTTGGTGCACAAAATTGCAATCACACTTTTGCAATTTCGCACAACTAACCAGCAAGTGCACTGGGTCGTCCAAGTAATACCTTACGTGAGTAAGGGTCGATCCCATGGAGATTGTTGGCTTGAAGCAAACTATGGTTATCTTGTAACTCTTAGTCAGGATATCAATAATTCTCAAGTTTAATTGTGAAAAGTAGAAGAACATGAAATAAATACTTGTTTTGCAGTAATGGAGAACAGGTTGAGGTTTTGGAGATGCTCTATCTTCTGAATCTCTGCTTTTCTACTGTCTTCTTCTTCATACATGCAAGGCTCCTTCCATGGCAAGCTGTATGTAGGGTTTCACCGTTGTCAATGGCTACCTCCCATCCTCTCAGTGAAAATTTTCAATGCGCTCTGTCACAGCACGGCTATTCATCTGTCGGTTCTCGATCATGTCAGAATAGAATCCAGTGATTCTTTTGCGTCTGTCACTAATGCCCCACAATCGCGAGTTTGAAGCTCGTCACAGTCATTCAATCCCTGAATCCTACCCAGAATACCACAGACAAGGTTTAGACCTTCCGGATCCTCAAGAATGGCCGCCAATATATTATAGCTTATACCACGAAGATTTTGGCTAAAGAATCCAAGAGATATCCACTCAATCTAAAGTAGAACGGAGGTGGTTGTCAAGCACATGTTCATAGGTGAGAATGATGATGAGTGTCACGGATCATCACATTCATCAAGTTGAGGAGCAAGTGATATCTTAGAATGGAAACAAGCGTATTTGAATGAAAAACAGTAGTAATTGCATTAATCCATCAAGATACAATAGAGCTCCTCACCCCCAACCATGGGGTTTAGAGACTCATGCCGTAGAAGGTACAATATGAAACGTCTAAAGTGTCATGAGGTCCAGATACAATAGTAAAAAGTCCTATTTATAGTGAACTAGTGACCTAGGGTTTACAAGAATGAGTAAATGACGTAAAAATCCACTTTCGGGGTCCACTTGGTGTATGCTTGGGCTGAGCATTGAAGCTTTCATGTGTAGAGACTTTTCCTGGAGTTAAATGCCAGCTTTTGTTTCAGTTTGGACGTTTAACTCCAACTTTTGTGCCAGTTTCGGCGTTAAATGCCGGAAATTCTGAAGCTGATTTGGAACGCCGGTTTGGGCCATTAATTATTGGGCAAAGTATAAACTATTATATATTTCTGGAAAGCCCAGGATGTCTACTTACCAACGCAATTGAGAGCGCACCAATTGGGCTTCTGTAGCTCTAGAAAATCCACTTCGAGTGCAGGGAGGTCAAAATCCAACAGCATCTGCAGTCCTTTTTCAGCCTCTGAATCAAATTTTTGCTCAGGTCCCTCAATTTCAGCCAGAAAATACCTGAAATCACAGAAAAATACACAAATTTATAGTAAAGTCCAGAAATGTGATTTTTAATTAAAAACTAATAAAAACATAATAAAAACTAACTAAAATATACTAAAAATATACTAAAAACAATGCCAAAAAGCGTATAAATTATCCGCTTATCAAGCAGCACAAATATATATAAAATAGTAACAAACACAACTGCACAACAGATGAAAAAACTATTTTGTGCAACATACAAAATCAACAGCAACATCACAACAAGGCTGGAATGTCGAAAATACTCCGAACAAATACACATAAAAACATTGCTAAGTGCTAGTCATTGGTCATACAAAAGTTCTTTTCATTTATTTCTATGTTGATAAGACACAGCAGCACAGGGCAGAGTATCAAACTAGTGTTTTCAAGAGTATTACCATGCAAAAACTATGAAATGCTTCAACTCTACTAGTTAAACATTTTTCAATAAAATTGAATCAGCAAAAAATCAAACTATATTACAAAATCCAAACACAATATACTTTTGTTGTTTCATGTATATATTAATTGAGGCAACGAGCAAATAAGATTGGTGCAAAAATAAGAAGCACCAAAGCAATGCCTAAGTTCCACTATAATAAGTAATGCTAGTGCATGCCCTTGAAATTCGGATATTGTTCTTGTTTTACAAGCTATTCTCCATGGTATAAACATATTTGAGAGTTGAAGCAAGAGGACGACAACGACAATCAGCCCCGGGACATGCTGCTTCTGCCACCGGCAATGACTAGCACAACAAAGGAGTCGATTAAGTGTGCGACGGTGACAAGACAGGGAGTGATGAAGACAACCAGTCTCGGGACCCTGCTTCTGCCACCGGTGATGGCAAGAGCAGGAAAGGCATGCAAGTGTGAATGAGTGCGAAACGGAGACGACTGACGATATAGAGAGGGACAACGAGCTTGAGTGCGACACAGGAAACAGTGAGAGAGACCAGTAGAGAGAGGAAGAGAGCTTGTGCGAGAGCCAGTAAGCCACGGTGACAAAGATAGAGAGCTCAGCTTTAGTGAGAGAGTGACAATGAGGGAGGACTGGAGCAGACGGTGAGGGGTGAGGGTCAGGGTTTTGATGAATGATGTCGTTTTGAAAGTAAAAAGAAAAAAACATAACCCCGTCCGGGTTATGTAAACCAACTGAGTCGACCAGATTTAAATAATAAATTAACCGGTTTTATAAATAATACCAATTACCATGTCCCATATCAGCATCTTTAAAAAAAAGATATTTGGAACATCTTGAGGGGAGCATTCGCCTTTTATAAAATAACAATTATTTTCAATTTTTTTCTTAAGAAAATCTTTTCTAATGTTGCAATAAATTTTTTGAACAATCTTTTCATTAAGATTTTTTTTTTGATAAATTTGCCTCTAGTATAAATAATTACCGAATTTAAACAAAATAAAATTCATCCTACCTTAACTTTTAATCCCATCTCACCCAAATCTAACCAAATCTAATAATTACCTCTTATCCCCCGCTCTTACCACCGCAATTCACCACTGTCAACCCTAACCCAATGGCGAAAATAAGTAGAGGTTATGGGTTTTGGGGGAGTGGCGAAGTGAGAGAAATTGATGGAATGGGAGAAATAAGTTTTATCAGTTTGTATTAGAGACAAAGGCGTAAAAAAGTAGATTTTGTGTAGGAGAATAGCTACATAACAAAGAAACAAACAAACGATGGAAAAAGTGAAAGCATTCGAGTTTTATCCCCCTAATATTTGTATATATTATGTAGAAAAATACGGAATTGTTGGTTGTTATAATCAATTTATGTTGTTGAAATAGCAAAACCTTTTATTAAATAAGAATATATTGTGATTTGTTTGTATGATTATCTTTTAGTGTTGTTCTTGTGCAGTAAATTTATTCGATGTATATCTCAAATTTTTAAGGGATTAAACTCATTTATTCTTGTCTGAGGACTACTATTCTATGCTCAATTCAATATATAAAGTATTTTGGAAAAAGTTACTTATGCAAGATCTTTCAACTCTTAATGAATAAAAGCTATTCTATGTTCAAGGGGCTCTGACTCTTTTCTCTTGCCGATCTTGACAAACGGTTGCTAGAGGAGGAAGATCTAGTGTCAAGAAATCCAAAATAGCAAAATGAATGAAGGAGAAATGGATACAAAGAATATGGAAGATATTAAAAAGGAGAATGGTGCATCTTATCAAAAGAAGGCCTTTGACAGTGAGAATCAAGAAGGAAATCAAGATGAATAGAAAAAACAAGATGCCAAGGAGATCCTATCGTGATGGGTTAGCGAAACTGAATCCACAAGAAATAGTTGAAATGGTATTGGAAGATTATATTTCAGAGGATCTAAATATGGAGGCAATGATAGAGGATCAAGCTCCCTTCAACCTTAATCCTATGCTCAAAGTATCCTTTGAGGAGTACGACAAGTGGTGTAGGCCATGGAAACACTCTCTAATAGTAAAGCCTCTCGAAAAAACTCTCAATCTTTAAGCTTTATCTGGATAGATATGTACAAAGAAGATGGGTTAAAATTAAAAGGGCTTAATAAGAGTTACGAATCTTGCTGAAAATTTTTTCTTAGTAAGATTCATTGATTCTAATGACTATGCTTATGCTCTCTTTGAAGGCCTGTGGATGATAGTAGACCATTACATGTTGGTATGTATAAAGATGGTGGCCACTGTTTCTACCACAAGAGACAAATGTTCAGAAAGTGACAGTATAGATTAGAATATCTAACCTACCAGTTGAGCTCTACAACAAGTTCTTTCTTTGGAAAGTGAGTAAAGCACTTGGCACCATGCTCAAAGTAGACAAGCTGGCCTCTATTCATTCCCATAGAAAATTTACGAGAATATGTGTGAAAATTGACTTAAGAAAGAAGCTGGTTCCAACATTTTCAGCCCTTGGAAAAGAGTTTAATATTGTCTATGAAGATTTGCATCAAATCTGTTTTAACTGTGGTAGATATGGACATAGAATGGAGAATTGTAGTGAGAAGATGACAAGAATTACTAACAACACAGCTTTGGGCGTGGTGGATGGCGAATCCCTGGGCAGTTGGAAAGACAACAACGGACAGGAAAATAATCAAAGATTCCAAAAATAACAAAAGAATAATAAGGGAAATCTAAGTTTATGGCAGAGGATTAGGGAAACACATCTAATGCAGCTAAGGAATCTCAACAAAATAGGCAAGTTCAAAATAGGAATGCAAATCAAGAAAGCATTAAAGACTCTTAAGGAGACAATCTTTTTGGCTCTTGGATAATTGTTAAAAATAATCAAAGGAGGAGAAAAATCAAATGATTTTCCATTATTATTATTAAGGATCTATTTTTTTGTCATAGTATAAAGCTATGTGGTTTACTAAAAACTCATGTTTTAGGAACTAAAGCTAAGGGGATTATCCACAAACTTAATTTTGACTCTTGGTATATTAGTGAAGTAGAAGGTTTTTTAGGAGAATTTGGTGTCTCTGGAATAAGAAAGAATGCAATATTGAACCATTGAAGGTCCAAAGACAACTTGTTTACTTGAGAGTTGGAGATAATAAAAATCATATATAGTTCGTTAAAAATCATTTTCCGTCCGTTCTTCAAACATCATAAACTACACGGACCAGGTTTTTTTAAGACAAGTTTCATAAAATTTGGAGGGCCCGAAAACCAAGTTATGGCCCGTTGAATTTGGTTAAAAATAGGTTTTTATCAAAATATACTAACAATTCGATTTCAACCCATTTCAATAAACTATTCAATCCCAACAACAATTCATAAGTTCACAATTCCAACAATCATCAACCTAAACATAATTCACCATAATAATCATCGTCACAATCATATCCTTACCATATTCATTCGTTTCATGTCTTCGACTTACCCAGTTACAGCCTCCAGCCCAATCCTTCTTATCATTTATCAATCTCATCATCACACATCAAATTCTCATTCAACATGCTCATACCACATTTTCATCTGATAAATCACATACCATACACATTCAATCAACCAATGCATAGAAATCAAACCTATCTTAAGGGCTACTAGCCTAAGTTGCACGCAATGTTACATGTTAACTAAAGGAAACCGAAACCATTCTTTGGCCGATTCTCTCCAACCACAATATAATAATCCAAGCACTCCAATTCTTCAATTCAACTCCAATTAACATACATTCTCAACCTAATACCATACAAGTTCCAAAATTAATGCTAGAGATCTTATTATTCAACTAAACACAAGGGTTTAGTGATACTTTACCTTGTCCAATAATTCTTGGGGTGAACTGGATCATGGGCTTCAAGTTACTCACCATTTTGTCGTATTAGAATCGAAGAGCTCGACAGGAGCTTCGTGTAACCGCAAACGCCTTGTCAATTGGAGCTCCGGATCAACAGTTATGATCCAAAGACAATGAAAGTGAATATTCCTCCTAGGGTTCTTCTTCTTCTCTATTCTCAGTTGGTCTCTCCCTCTCTTAGTGGTGAATGAGGCTGAGTTTCCCCATAATGAACTTATATATATATTGGATTTGGGCCCAACTTGGGCCTAATTTACGTTTTGGTATGTTTGGCCCAACCCCTGGACAAAACCTTTAAAAGAAGTGTCCGATTTTCAAATCTAAATTATCTTTATTGTTTTAAATTATAAAATTCAATTTTTTAAATATATTCACTCATTAATTTAATTTTTGCACTCATAGTACCAGACCTATTTAAGCTGGTATGCACTTTTACGCATTTTTCCGTAGAAAATTATATTTTCTCACTCGAAAAAATTTGCCGAATCTAAATCTCATCTTTAAATTTTCAAATTGATATTTCTATATTTTTCAACCTATTTCGAATAATTAAATTATTATTTTATTTTATCTAAATCTTTAATTAATTTTCAGATTCTTACAACAAGCTATTACAAATAAAGATTGTGCATAACTGATCCAGACATTGGGCCATTTAAACTACTAAAGACAAAGGAAATTACAAAGGAGTGAGCAGCTCTCCCATGACAGCATCCTCGGCTCGGACTGAAGGGGTCAGGTCATACTCAGAAATCGGCATAGCTAGAGTAGGACCAGTCGGAAAATGAGGGAGCTCGCCATTAACAACCTTGCTCTCAGAAGGAACCTCGGGATTCTGAGGAGTCTGACCGACCTCTACTCCAAATGTTTTCAGGTCAGACAAAGGAACCTCCTCATCATCCTCGGGAACAGGGACAATCTTCTTGTCTACCACAATATTGTCATATGTAATACCCTACTGGTGCACGAAATTGTGATCATCAACGGCGCCATCAACATGGTACGCTCAATTGCAATCTCAATTCTTTATCACAACTTCGCACAACTAACCAGCAAGTGCACTGGGTCGTCCAAGTAATAAACCTTACGCGAGTAAGGGTCGATCCCACGGAGATTGTTGGTATGAAGCAAGCTCTGGTCATCTTGTAAATCTCAGACAGGCAGATTCAAATGGTTATGGGTGATTTATGAATAAAGCATAAAACAAGGATAGAGATACTTATGAAATTCATTGGTAAGAACTTCAGATAAGCGTATGGAGATGCTTTGTCCCTTCCGTCTCTCTGCTTTCCTACTGTCTTCATCCAATCCTTCTTACTCCTTTCCATGGCAAGCTGTATGTTGGGCATCACCGTTGTCAGTGGCTACGTTCCCGTCCTCTCAGTGAAAATGTTCAACGCACCCTGTCACGGCACGGCTAATCATCTGTCGGTTCTCAATCAGGTTGGAATAGAATCCAGTGATTTTTTTGCGTCTGTCACTAACGCCCAGCCTTCAGGAGTTTGAAGCTCGTCACAATCATTCAATCATTGAATCCTACTCAGAATACCACAGACAAGGTTTAGACCTTCCGGATTCTCTTGAATGCCGCCATCAATTCTAGCTTATACCACGAAGATTCTGATTAAGGAATCCAAGAGATAAACATTCAAGCCTTGTTTGCTTGTAGAACGGGAGTGGTTGTCAGGCACGCGTTCATAAGTGAGAATGATGATGAGCGTCACATAATCATCACATTCATCAAGTTCTTGAGTGCGAATGAACATCTTGGAATAAGAATAAGCCGAATTGAATAGAAGAACAATAGTAATTACATTAATACTCGAGGTACAGCAGAGCTCCACACCTTAATCTATGGTGTGTAGAAACTCCACCGTTGAAAATACATAAGAACAAGGTCTAGGCATGGCCGAATGGCCAGCCTCCCATGATCTAAGAACTAGATGTCCAAAGATGATCCTCAGATCGAAAAATGATCCAAAGATTCAAAGATCATAAGATGAAAATACAATAGTACAAGGTCCTATTTGTAGAGAACTAGTAGCCTAGGGTTTACAGAAATGAGTAAATGACATAAAAATCCACTTCTGGGCCCACTTGGTGTGTACTTGGGCTGAGCATTGAAGCATTTTCGTGTAGAGACTTTTCTTGGAGTTAAACGCCAGCTTTTGTGCCAGTTTGGGCGTTTAACTCCCATTCTTGTGCTAGTTCCGGCGTTTAACGCCGGGCAGTTTTGAGCTGATTTGAAATGCCGGTTTGGGCCATCAAATCTCGGGCAAAGTATGGACTATTATACATTTCTGGAAAGCCGAGAATGTCTACCTTCCAACGCCGTTGAGAGCGCACCGATTGGGCTTTTGTAGCTCCAGAAAATCCACTTCGAGTGAAGGGAGGTCAGAATCCAACAGCATCTGCAGTCCTTTTCAGTCTCTGAATCAGATTTTTGCTCAGGTCCCTCAATTTCAGCCAGAAAATACCTGAAATCACAGAAAAACACACAGAATCATAGTAAAGTCTAGAAAAGTGAATTTTAACTAAAAACTAATAAAAATATACTAAAAACTAACTAAAACATACTAAAAACAATGCCAAAAAGCGTATAAATTATCCGCTCATCACCTACCATGCAGAGTCTTATGCTTAAGTCATAAAACAAAGATGGCAAGGCATTACGACTGACGTGTGGAAATTAGATTCCAACACAAAACTCACCGGCAAGTGTACTGGGTTGCATCAAGTATTAATAACTCAATGAGTGAGGTCGATCCCACAGGGATTGAAGGATTGAGCAATTTTAGTTAGGTGGTTGATTTAGTTAAGCAAACAAGTGATAATTTGAGTGAATCGTGACCAACAGAAGATAAATTGCATGAAAATAGATGGGAAAAGGGAATTTGACAGAATCTAAAGGTGCAGAAGAAATAAAAGAGGTGAATCTTAAAGTGCAAGTAATGTAAATGACTGAAGCTTAGATTGCAAGAAATGTAAATAGCTGAAGCTGCAAGAAATGTAAATTGCTTGAATAGTAAAGGGATGTGGGAGCTGGGATTCAGAATTCAACAGGAGAATGTAAATAGTAATTAATCAGAGAAGTAGAAGATGAAATAAGTTGCAAAAAATCTAAATAGAAAGGTAAAATTGCTTGAAGAACAAAACAAAAAGTAAACTTAGCTCAATTGTGAAATCTAAACGAGAAATTGATGATCTCAGGGAATCAATGAGACTAGCAGGTAGATCTAGATCTCAATTTCTTCCTTGATCAAATAGAAAATAAATTATAGAATAAATGTAGATGAAAGCAGTAAGTGAAAGTTGGATCAAATTCTTCAAATCTCAGAATTATGCAGAAGAAGAACAAAAAGGAATTTCAGATCAAGAATTGAAACAGAATACCTTCAATTCTCAATCCAAAATTCAAGAACAGAAGAATGAAGTTGCAGAAAGAGAGAACTCAGATCTCAATTTCAATTCCCAAATTCCAAGTGAAAACTCTCATGAAAACTAAAATTAAGCTAAGAGTCTAAAAGAAAGTAAAAAAAAAAGAAAGTTTCTCTACAAATCAAACTAACTCCTATTTATACACTTTCTATTTTTGATCTTCAGACTTTGGAATGGGCTTTTCAATTTGGTGAAGAATTGGATCCAAATTGGCTTTTGATTGAAAATGTGAATCAAGACCACCTCCAGTGGAGCGCTCGGTTAAGTGAGCAAACGTAGCGCTCACTGGCCTTGTCCCAGGCTTCGAACCAGGCTTCAATTATAGTGCTTCGTTGGTGATTTGAATGCAGCGCTCAATGGCTTTGTGTGCCTTCTAATTTTTGTCTCGTGCCAAGCCCATTTCCTTGTGCATGGTAGCGCTCAGTGAGGTAAGGAAACGAAGTGCCCCTTGCTTGGATTTGAGGCTTCAACTTTCGAGCCCTGCTGGCTCTATTTGTGCCAACAATTCCTTAGGCACTAGCGCTCAGTTAAAAGAAACAACGCAGCGCCCTTTTGCCTTTGAGCATGGTTTCCAATTTTGAATCCTGGCTCTCCCATTTGGAACCAATTTCCTTGTGCCAAGCTTCAATTGTATAGCGCTCAGTTGGTGAAAGTAATGTAGCGCTACTTGTTGCTTCCCTTGTGTGCATGGTTCGATTCTTGGTGAAGCCATTTTGGCCAACATCCTTGCCAGGCCTTGTAGCGCGCTTTTCTTTTCTTCATGGGGCACTCCTTTGTGGACATGGGTTCGAACCTTGGCTGCCTCATTTGTGGAAGTCGCACCTTGATTTTCTTTGTGCCAAGACACGATAAAGTTAAAAGAGTTAACTCAGCGCTCTTGCTGATGCATTGTCAATTTTTTTTCCTTGTAGCACTCCGTTTGTTCTCTCAACGCAGCGCCTTGGCCTTGTGCCTTTGTGCCTTAGTCTTCAATTGCTAGCGTTCACTTATTGAGCACTCTGCTCACTTTTTTTAGCGCTATGCTTGCTTCCTTGAGTGAGTGCCACACTTTTCTATCATAGGCCACACTTTTATGGGCAAGCTTTCTTTGTTTCTTTCTTTTCTTCACCTACAATTAATCAAACCAACCAAACAAAGCATCACCAAATTCACAAGATTCATAAATCATTCAAAAACCAATTAATTCTAGCTTAAACCTTATGATTTTGTGTCAAATAAATGATGGTTGATTGAATTGACATAACCATGCAAATTCACTCCAAATCACTTACTTATAATGCAAGAACTTGCATAAAACCTAATGAAACAAGTGAAAAATGCTTGAAAAGCTATCATAAGATGACTTGTCATCAACGACCTCTGGATTAAAATTTAGTATATGTAGTAGTGTGAAAAAAATGTTTATAACTAGGAGCCTTTGAAGAAAAAGGGGTAAAATAAATTCGTAAATTGAAAAGTGGAACACTCCGATCGGTAACATAACGTAATGGATAAAGGTTAAGCTAACCCAAGAATATATACAAAAGAGTGCCAAAAGTACGAATATCAAAACTCAAGATCCGGTTGCGAAGATAACCGGTCCGAGCATAGAAGTATATACATATATATAAAGTTAAGGAACCCAAAGAAAAACCCAAAGGATGAAAATACAGAAACCTGTTCTCCAAAACAACCTCTAAGAGGAGTCAACACAATAAGTATTATTTAGTGGAGATAATAAATATCTAAGCAAAAACATAAAACCAAAATAAAATCCCGAGAACCAAGGATCTTCGCTAATCCGGAAGTCTCCAGCACGCCTCAGCGAGGAGCCTCACGTCCTGCATCTGAAAACCACAAAATCCGCATGGGTGAGAACTGGGAGGTTCTTAGTATGGTAACAGCGCCTACATTTCTAACATGTAATGTCCTAGGAAAGTCGAAGGCAATCCTAGAACTTCCAACAGATAAATCAAAGCTTATAAATAGACTAAACCATAAATGGAAACTGACTAAAGATCTTCAGTCTAGCTAATACTTCCCATTCCAAGTCCTTCAAACCTCCCAACCACCAGCAGTAATATAATATGGCAAACACAATTATATTAGACAAGGAGATATACAAATAGGGAACAGATACGACATTTAGACAATTAGCAAGTAATATGTAATCAATTAGACAATTCCAAACATCTCATGTAATATGCATATGATGTATGCCTGTCCTAATGGATGATGAGTCTCATCTGCTAGTTATAAAGCCAACCCGACAAGTCCTGGTAGCTAACCATTGGACTGTCCTTCTGTCGTGCATCCCCAACTCGAGTTATTGACAACATAATTCATAATTCACGGGGACGAGCTCATCCAGAACTTTCATAGTATCTAGCCACACTTACGACATAGGGTCAGTAGAGTATCGAGTCTCCACCTGGAGCACGTGGTGGATAGCCACTGCTTTCACCCAGGGAAACTCGTATCCCAGATAGTGGAAGTGCAACATTCACATTTCATTCAATAAGCATATATGCAATCATACCCAGCCATATTCAATAATGGCTCAGCCATAATTCGGCAATAACTCAGCCATCCGGCTCATAATTCAATAAATAACCAACCAATTTATGAACAATTACAACCCTTCAACTCATGGCATATAAAGCACTTCCACCACCATTCCCCGCATCTCAAACAATCATCTTTGATCATCATTGATCATTAATTATCTCCTTTCTTCATTCACAGGTTACCACATCTCCAAGCTCCTTCCAATTGCTAGGCATCTCATAAGGATTTATGACATAAGGGGTGAGATCGGAGGCTTAGAAGTATAAAATTTGGCTTTGAAAACTCAAAAATCAACCTTGGGGTAAAAACAGGGTCACCCGTGCGCGTTGCCCATGCACATTCGTGGAAAGCCAAAAGTCATAGTGACACGTATACGTCGCCCACGCGCACGGTGGATGGGAGAAAAGCCAAGTGACGCCTGCGTGTCAGCCACGCGTACACGTGGGTGCATTTTGTGCGCCACGCACAAAACCAGTGCAATTCCCGCACAACTCTCGGGAAATTTGGCTGGGCACATGAATCATCACATCGATGCATAGGCGTCAGCCAGGCGCACGCGTGGGTAGAGAACTGATGAGGATCTTCCGATGGAAGTCCATGAAACATGCAATTCTGCTGCATTAGAGAAACTAATTGAGGCTTAAGCTCAAAGTTGTTTGCTTCAATGGTAGGAATTGAGATGCTTCTTCCATAGAAGTTGGAAGTTGGTACAGTATAGTCACCAAGCATTTTCCTTGCATCTCTAGCATTGTTGTTGGGTTCGGCTGCCATATGTGCTTTTTTTTCGAAATTCTCTGTAAGGTCCTCTCCGGAGTGTTATGCTTTAGCTTCTCTTAGCTTCATCTTTAGAGTCCTTTCATGTTCAGGATTAGCTTCAACAAAAATGTTTTTATCCCTGTTTTCGCTCATATGAAAAAGAAGAGAACAAAAGGGAGTATGGAATCCTCTGTGTCACAGTATAGAGATTCCTTGAGGTGTTAGAGGAAAAGAAGAATAGAGGAATGAGGCAGAGAGAAGATAAGAAGAATTCGAACACAGAGGGAGAGAGAGGGTTCGAATCATAAGTAGAAGAGAAGTGTTAGCAAATAAATAGAAAGAGATGAGAGAGAGAGTATTCGAAAATTAAAACTAAAACAGTTAGTTAATTAAAAAGATTTTTGAAAAAGTGGTTAGTGATTTTCGAAAATTGGAAGTGGAAAAGTGGTTAGGTGGTTTTGAAAAAGATAAGAAATAGTAATTAGTTGAAAAAGATTTGAAAATAGTTTTGAAAAGATAAGAAGATAGAAAAAGATTTTGAACCTTGGAACATATGGAGCTTCTCAACAAAGCCACTGGAGACAAACACACTGTAAGAGGGGAGGATTTGAAGCACCACCAACCATCCTAACAAGGGTCAACCGTCAAGCTAATGACGTTAAAGAAGCGCTTCATGGGAGGCAACCCATGATTCTTATCCCTTCTTTTAAATCCTTTAGTGTTAGTTAATAAAGTAAGATCATGAATTTCAAAACAACTTTGAAAACCTTTAACAGAACCCTTATATGCAACATATAGTGAACAACAAGTTTGGTGTTCAAGGCACATTAAGATGGCATGAACACAACTTATGTCATTTTGGGCTAAGAGTCTTGATTAAACCCTTAAACACCACATGATCACAAACTAAGTTTGGTGTCACCAATGTGCATATATGAGCATCAAAGAAGTCAGTTGTTTTGTCTTCATGAAGATCATATCTATAGTGAAAAAAAAAAATATATATATATATATATAAATTTTTACGGTAGTTAGTTCATATTTTAAATCTTCCCACCAAAAATTCAATTAACTTTTTGTATTCCTTTTGTCTTGTATAGTAAATGAAAAAAGGGGGATTGGAGTAGATTGATGGAACAACCAATGGAAGGAGGTTCGGCCACTTCAGTTAGGGGGGTTATACACTTGTCTTCAAGGAGAACCCCTTGTATTCAATGTGCTCAATAAAGGAAGGCAACTGCATCGAGAAGAATTCAGCGTCAACACTCAGGCAAGGTTAAACTATATGACTGAGCATATGCATCACTTGCACCCCGACATTCCAAGTTATGAGGCAGTTCACAAGAACTTAACAGAACAAGAAAAGGGGAAGGTGAAACAGCAAAAGGAAGCATTAAAGAAGAAGATGGAGGATGCCGGTTTCTGGAAAAAGCTGATGGGGAAGCGCAAGGGGAATGGAGACACAAGTAATCAAGGAGAATCCCAAGGGAGCAGAAGAACATGAGCATACCGATAAGTGAAAGGTGGTGAAGTTCCTTCTTAGTTTTCCTTTTTCAAAGCTTTAAATAAGGAAAATCATGTATGAAATAGAACATGCTTCCATGAGTAATTTAGGACTTTCAATTCTGCATTTAAGTTTCGTTGCTTAGGTTAAGTGTGCTAGCTTAATGTCTTCATTGTTCACTTTCACCTTTCTTACTTGTATGCTTGTCTCTTTAAGTTAATCAAAAAGAAAATGTTATGAAAAGAACAAGAGTGGAGTTATGTTGTGAAGTGCATTCTGAATGTTTGTGGTAGGATGATTAGTAAGCTAAGTTGGTTCACTAAAGAAGGAAGAAAGCAACTATATATCCTAAGTCCTTTGCTTGAAACACATCCTTTGAGAATAGCTAAACAATAAGATCCCAATAAGAAAAGAGAAAGAGCAATAAAAGTAAAAAAGAAAGAAACACAATAAGAAGAGAAACAATGCTATGCACCAAGGGTTTCAAAATTGAGGCATATGTCTGTGGTGTTTATGTACAAGGGATATACTTGGATGAATAAGCTCTTAGGGGTGCCTTATCACTTGGTAACTTAGATTAACTAATTCGGGATTATCAGCTGAAAGTCCACTATCAAGAGTAACCTTTGCTACACGACATTTAGTAACCTAAAGAGGTGCTGAACACCAAGGTCTCAAGAAATGAAAATAACAAACCATGTGCCTGTGGTGTGTATGTATGAGGGAAAGAGACTCGAGGGAGTAAGTCCTTAGGAGTGTCTTAACACCTAGCACCTTAAAACCAACTGGTTTGGGAGTGTTGGCTGAAAGCTTATCATAAAGAGTCGCCCTCTTATAAAGCACTTAGCAAAAAGACAAATAAACTTTGAAAAAGAAGGAAGGATCAATAAGAAAGAAGTCTCAAAGGATGCAATCAACAAAGTGACTAAGGATTTGATAAAGGCTTAAAACCTAAAGGGAAAGAACCTAATTTGCTATGCATGAAACCCCATAAACATGGAATGCTACTTCTATTTTATCTTCTTGTTCTTTCATTTCATTCTTCTTATGCTTCAGTACTTGCTTAGGAACAAGCAAGCTTTAAGTTTGGTGTTGTGATGCCAGGGCATCTAGGCCAGTTTTACTGACCTTTTTCATGCATTTTCTTAGTGAATAAGGCAAGTTTTGGATGAAAATAAACTCACACCTTGATTCAAGCAACTATTGTGAACTTTGCATGATTTCATGCGTATTTTGCTAGAATTGCATGATAAATTGATGATGCATAATCTCATGACTTTGGCTAGAGCTTTGATGCACTTTAATTGCTTGATTTCAGGGCAAAGGAAGCAAGGAAGAACCACGTTATTATTCACGTTAACTCAGTTAACGTGAACACTAACGTGGAATGGTAAAGCTTGCAACGTTAATGAGAAAAGTGATCACCAATAACGCCTGCGAAGCCATCCATAGCCCACGTTACTTGCCACGTTAACTTAGTTAACGTGGTAGTTAACGTAGAAGCAAAAGGGAACTCCAACGTTAAGAGAAAACGTGAACACCAATAACGTTGGAGAATTTGGCAATGATCCACGTTAAGAGTCACGTTAACTTAGTTAACGTGAACTCTAACGTGGAATAGGAAAACAAAAGCCAACGTTAGTGACACTCACTTTTGTCACTAACGTTGGACCAACTAGCATTGCCTACGTTAACTTTCACGTTAAGACCATTAACGTGAAAGTTAACGTGGAGTTGAGATCAAGGAGCCAACGTTAGTGACACTCACACTAACGTTGGGAAATGGCATCACTACTACGTTAAGAGTCACATTAACTTAGTTAACGTGAGTTCTAACGTAGAGAATTTGGGCATTTGGAGCGTTAGTGACAAAGGTGAGTGTCACTAACACTCTCGAAGGTGAAACACACCCACGTTAAGAGTCACGTTAGCTACACTAACGTGGACTCTAACGTAGGAACAAAAGGCATCAAGCAATGTTAATGGGAAAAGTGATTCCCACTAATGTTCGCGAAGGGGTACAAGCCAACGTTATTGGGAAAAGTGAGTCCCAATAACGTTGGCCAAAAATTGAAAAGGCAACGTTAGTGGTCACGTTAAAACCACTAACGTTGGATTTAACGTGGATACATGAGGGTGGAACGTTAGTGGAAAAAGTGAATGCCACTAACGTTCTTGAACCCACAATGGCACTGAACGTTAACTAACTCGGGTAACTTGGGTTAACTAACTTGGGATTATCAGCTGAAAGTCCACTATCAAGAGTAACCCTTACTACAGAACACTTAGTAACCGAAAGAGGTGCTGGACACCAAGGTCTCAAGAAAGAAAAATAACAAACCATGTGCCTGTGGTGTGTATGTATGAGGGAAAGAGAGTTAAGGGAGTAAGTCCTTAGGGGTGTCACAACACCTAGCACCTTGAACCAACTGGTTCGGGAGTGTTGACTGAAAGCTTATCATAAAGAGTCGCCCTCTTACAGAGCATTTAGCCAAAGGAAGAATGCAATAAATCTTAAGAAAACAAAAGAAGGAAGGATCAATAACTAGGAAGTCTCAGGGGATGTAAACAAGCAAGTGTTCAAGGGTATGATAAAGGTCTGAAACCTGGTAAAAGAACGAACCTAAGTTGCTATGCATGAAACTCCATAAAACTAAGGATTTGACTTCCACAATAATGATTCATTCCTCTTGCCTTTTCATTCATCATTCATGTTTCAGTACTTGCTTAGGGACAAGCAAGCTTTAAGTTTGGTGTTGTGATGCCAGGGCATCTAGGCCAGTTTCACTGACCTTTTCTTTATTGTTTTAGGGTAGTTTCATGCATTTTCTTAAGAAATAAGTAAGTTTTGGGTAAAAGAACACTTACATCTTGATTTAGACGAATATTGTGAATTTTACATTATTTCATGAGAATTTTGCAAGGAATGAATGTTAAATTGGATAATGCTTGATTTCATGACTTGGATTAGAGCCTTGATGCACTTTATTTGTGTAATTTCAGGACAAAGGAAGCAAGGAAGAGCTATGTTAGCATCCACGTTAACCTAGTTAACTAGGTACTAACATGGAATAGGGATAAGCTTGCAGCATTAATGAGAAAAGTGAACACGAGTAATGCCCTCGAAGCCATCATGAGCCACGTAAATTGCCACGTTAACTACATTAACGTGGTAGTTAACGTGGAGACAAAAAAGGACTCCAACGTTAGTGGTAATTGTGAACACCACTAACGCTCTAAGATGTGGCAATGAACCACGTTAAGAGCCACGTTAACTAAGTTAACGTGGACTCTAACGTGGAAGAGAGGAACAATGCCAACGTTAGTGACACTCACCTTTGTCACTAACGTTGGATCAAGCTTGCATTGCCTACGTTAGTGGTCACGTTAAGACCACTGATAAACCCCAATTTGACGGTTTATCTTGTATTGGATTTAGAGTATTTTGATGAGCTTTTCTCGCATTTAACCTATGAATTAGCATGGTTTTGTAATCTCTTCCGTATTTGTGCTTAAGTGTAAAAACATGCTTTTTAAGCCTTATTTTGATAAATTCTAATTCCTCTTTGATTCCATAAGATGCCTTGATGTGTTTGCTAGTAATTCCAGGATTGAAATAGGCTAGGAATGGATCAAAGGGAGCAAGGAAGGAAGCATACAAGTGGAGAGAAGCATAAAAAGTCAAAGAAGTGGAATTAGCCATACACGCGCACGCGCACAAGGCGCTCGCGCGCACATTGCAGAATCGGCCAGGGACGCGCACGCGTACCGTGCGCGCACGCGTCGCAACCCGCACATGACTTCATTAAAGCAACACGTGCCTGGCGATTTTGAGGGGTTTCTGAACCCATTCTGGCGCCAATTGCTGATAGAAAGGAATAAAAGGATCAAGGATTAAAGGGGGAAGGGAAGTTAGTTACCATTAGTCATAGTTTTAGTTTAGAAGTAGTCTTTAGAGAGAGAAGCTCTCACTTCTCTCTAGAATTAGGATTAGGTTTAGGTTAATCTCTCTTCTTAGATCTAGGTTTAATTCATGCTTTAATTCACTTCTCTTTTATCAAGACTTAATCTTCTCCTCTTCCTCTTTCTAGTTATGTGCTTTAATAATTGTAATTCTTCACTTTGTTTTGGATAGATTGTTGTTCCTTCGTTTTCTTTCAATAATGCAATTTGAGGTAATTCATGATAATTGTGATTTCCTTGATTGTTGTTGTTAATTCATTTCAATAATTGTTGTTAGATTTTATTCTTGTTATCAATTTACTATGCTTTCCTTTTACACCTTCCAAGTGTTTGATGAAATGCTTGGTTGGATTTTAGTGTAGGTTTTGTTCCTCTTGGCCTAGGTAGAGTAATTAGTGACTCTTGAGTTATCTAATTCCTTTGTTGATTGATAATTAGAAGTTGCTAATTGATTTGAATGCCTCTAAAGCTAGTCTTTCCTTTAGGAGTTGATTAGGACTTGAGGAATCAAATTGATTCATCCACTTGACTTTCCTCCATGGTTAAAGGTTAACTAAGTGGGAGCAATACACAATTCTCATCACAATTGAGAAGGATAACTAGGATAGGACTTCTAGATCTCATATCTTGCCAAGAGCTTTGTTAGTTGTTAGTTTATTTTCTTTGCCATTTATATTTCTTGTCCAAAATCTTAAAAACCCCAAATATAACTCACAACCAATAACAAGACACTTCATTACAATTCCTAGGGAGAACGACCCGAGGTCCAATACTTCGGTTTATAAATTTTAGGGGTTTGTACTAGTGACAAACAACTTTTTGTATGAAAGGATTATTGTTTGGTTTAGATACTATACTTTACAACGAGATTTCATTAGTGAAATTCTAAATCGTCAAAAATTCAATCAACAACCACTAACGTGAAAGTTAACGTGGAGTTCAAATTGATGAGCCAACGTTAGTGACACTCACCTTTGTCACTAACGTTGGGATGGCATTCATAACCACGTTAAGAGCCACGTTAACTTAGTTAACGTAAGCTCTAACGTGAGGACTAGGGGCACAAGGCAATGTTATTGGGAAAGGTGAGTTCCAATAACGCTTGTGAAGATGAGACATAACTACATTAAGAGCCACATTAACTTAGTTAACGTGAGCTCTAACGTGAGGACTAGGGGCACAAGGCAACGTTATTGGGAAAGGTGAGTCCCAATAATGCTTGCGAAGATGAGACATAACTACGTTAAGAGCCACGTTAACTTAGTTAATGTGAGCTCTAACGTGGGGGCTAGGGGCATAACACAACGTTATTGGGAAAGGTGAGTCCCAATAACGCTTGCAAAGGTTTGTAAGGCAACGCTAGTGGTCACGTTAGTACCACTAACGTTGGAGTTAACGTGGGCCATGTGGTGGGAACGTCAGTGAGAAAAGTGATTGCCACTAACGTTCTCGAACCCACAATGTCACTCAGCATTAACGTCACTTACGCCCCAAGCCAAAGTTCATGCTTACATCACTTTCTCTCTGCAACTAAAGCTGAGCCCACTGAAGATTCCCAACTGCTACAACTTAAGATCAAAGGCCCATATCCAAGACTTGCAGAATTGACTAGAAGACCAGGAAGAGTAGTATATATAGGAGTAGTTTTGAACTAGAAAAGTGATTGGCATATTGGAGAAAACTACACTCTGTATATTTTACTTTTCTGCAACTTCTAGAGTTAGAATGTATCTTTCTTCTTCTTCATTTCCATTTTCCAGAGCTATGAACAACTAAACCCTTTTCATTGGGTTAGGGAGCTCTATTGTAATTTAATGGATCAATCATAGTTTTCATTATTATTCTTCTTTCTTTTCTCTTGATCTTACTAGAAAGCTTTCGATCTTCATCTAATTGGATTGTTATCTTGGGAAAGAAACTCTCCATAATTGGATCTCCTCTGAGCCTTGGAAAAGGGATGAGAAGATCATGCTAGAAATGCTTTCTCATGTTGGACCAAATTGGGGTTTGGATGGGTATAGTGACATATAACCCTACCAACACTTTGATTTGGAAATACATGTGGTATAATCAGTGACCATACCTCATCTCTTCTCATGAGCAACTAAATCAAGGAATTGGGCAATTGTTCATGTTTAGAGAGATTAGATTGCCAAGGAATTGGGATTCAATCACTTAAGATTGCCAAGGAGATCAATGAATGCATTGATTGAGGAAGAGATGAGAATGAACTTGATCCGGAGAATGTAATACCTCTTGAACCCAATGATTTCCCCATTTCTGATCTTACTCATTCTCTTTACTTTCTGTCATTTACTTTCATGCTAATCACCCCAATTTCCCATTTAAGATTCTGCACTTTATTTTCTGTCATTTACTTTCCCGCCATTTAATTTTCTGCAATTCTACATCCACTTTCTGCTTAGCTCAACTAGAGCATTCTTCTAATTAAAATTGCTTGACCAATCAATCCCTGTGGGATTTGACCTCACTCTATTGTGAGTTTTTACTTGACGATAATTCGGTATACTTGCCGAAGGAAATTTGTTGAGAGACAAATTCCCATGCATCAGAGACCCAAGAGAATATACTCCGGCTGTCGTCCAATAACTACATTGAACATCATGTAGACCACTTGTGGTTGTCAGGCACGCAGATCTTGGCTAAGCGAGTAACGAAGATAATGGGTGATTGTCAAGTAGGCATAAATTGAAAGAAAAACAATAGTACTTGCATTAATTCATGAGGAACAGCAGAGCTCCTCATCTTAATCTATGATGTGTAGAAACTCCACCATAGAAAATGCATAAGTGAAGAAGGTCTAGGCATGGCCGAATGGCTAGCCTCCCCTAAACGTGCAAAATGATCTAAAGTGATCAAAAAGCTATTCCACCAAAAGATCTTAAGTACAATAGTCAAAAGTGCTATTTATACTAAACTAGTAACCTAGGTTTACAGAAAATGAGTAGATAGTGCAGAAATCTACTTCCGGGGCCCACTTGGTGTGTGTTTGGACTGAGCTTTGAAGCTTTCACGTGCATAAGCCATCCTTGGAGTTAAACGCCAGCTTGGGTGCCAGTTTGGGCGTTTAACTCCAGCTTTGGTGCCAATTCCGGTGTTTTACGCCAGAAAAGGGTCTCTGGTAGGCGTTTGGACGCTAGTTTGGGCCATCAAATCTCGGGCAAAGTATATACTATTATACATTGCTGGAAAGCCCAAGATGTCTACTTTCCAACGCAATTAAGAGCGCACCAATTGCGTTTCTATAGCTCCAGAAAACCTACTTCGAGTGCAGGAGGGTCAGAATCCAACAGCATCTGCAATCCTTTCTCAGCCTCTGAATCATATTTTTGCTCAGGTCCCTCAATTTCAGCTAGAAAATATCTGAAATCACAGAAAAACACACAAAATCATAGTAAGTTCCAGAAATGTGATTTTTTCATAAAAACTAATAAAAATATACAAAAAAGTAACTAAAACATACTAAAAACTTCCTAAAAACAATGCCACAAAGCGTATAAATTATCCACTCATCATATACGCGTGGGAGTGCGTTCTGCCAAAAATTTTACTAAGTTAAAAGCTACAGAATTTCACAATTTCAAATCCCAATCTTTCGACAGGCATAACTTCTCCATTTCAAATCATTTTTCATCCGTTCGTCGAGCCGTATAAACATCCCGGATCCAATTTTATTTCTAAAAAAGTTCGGCAAAAATTGGGGATCCGGAGTCGAAGTTATGCTCCGTCAAAGTATGCCAAAAAATCACATTTTCATACAAAACACAAAGTGCTATTTTCAAAACAAACCAATTCCAACCCTTTTCAAAATCAACCAAAATATGCCAAAAATCAACCTCAAGCCTCCTCAACTCACACATTAACATTTTTATCAAATTCACAAACCACCATCCCACTATTTTAACCCATCTTAATCAAATAACTCAATTTTAAACACATTATCATGTCATATATTCTTCCATATCACAATTTCCAACAACACCATTTCCAATCAACCATCATTACATACAATCAATACCATCCTCAGCATCAACATGGTTTCACCCACAATTCAACCTCAACCAATCATCAAGCATATATCAAGACATGCATATCTATCATGCATCATACAATCAAAACATCAATATTCATAATCACATTTATGACCGCACAATTTATCTCAACCATTCAATAACATCAACAATTCAAATCCTATCTTAGGGGCTCTAGCCTAAGTTTTCACACCACATTACATTTTAGATACAAGAAACCGAGACCAAACCTTAGCCGATTTCCGCACTCAACCCGGAGCACTTCCAAATCACTTTTCCACAAGCTCTCAAGGCTTCAACACCTCCAAGAATAGATTTTTAACACACCAAAGCCCTTTTCCAAGCTTTCCAAAACCTCAATCAAGCTTCAATATTCACATACACACTACCTAAGCCACAATTATCACATCCACGCAGAACAACTCAATACCCAAACATCATAAACAAAAAAATTCCACTAAGGTTGAGAATCTTACCATACCCAAGGATGAAGGAGACAAGATTAAGCCTCTCCTTCAAGCTAGTTGGGTCTTATAACATCAAAGAGCCCAAAATCTTAATACTTTTCACCCAAAAATTCGAATTTAAGGCTGAGAGAAATGGACTAAAATTGTTGCTTACCTCAAGAACAAAGTAGTGGATTTTGTAGAGCTCGTCGCAGTGAACGGATGGCCGCAAATGGTACGGCGATCGGAACTTCAGATCAAAAGTTATGGTGGTTTGAAGATCAAGCAAGGGTAGAACTTAGGAAGAGTGTTCTTCCCCCATCATTTCCCATTTTCAACGTGTAACAGGGTTTAGGGAGGAAAGAGAGTGTTGTTTTTAGGGTTTTAGGTTTAGTTTGGTTGGGTCAAAGGCCCAATATGGGTCTTGTTGGTCCTGTTTGGCCCGTTCGGTCCAATCTTGGGCCGATTTCTATAAAATTGGTATCAAAATTCTCGTTTCAATCTCCTCTATCATATTAAGCCATAAAAATCATATTTTTAGCTTTCTAGAATAAATTCTAATTTATGGTTTAGTCATTAATTAACTGGGTTTTACATCCTGGATGATCAGGAAATGGTTCGCCTTGGGAGCAATAACTTGGAACTGGGCCTTTAGATTTGCAAATATCTTTTCCGTTCCCTCAGCCACAGATTCCTTGAGTTTTGGATATTTTCCCCAGGCCTTAATCAGCTCCTACACGAGGTTGAGCTTTTCCCCGATGACACGGGTGTAGCTCTCCAGTGCCTTCTTCCTTAAACCTTCCAACATAGTTGATGAATGGAAATTGTCTATCGGTAAAGAATTCCACAAATGGAATTTCGTTACAAGTATAGTTTTAAACCAACAAACAATTCCTCAATCAAAAATTTGTTTGTCACAAGTACAAATCCCAATAAAAATAAACCAAAATATTCAAACCTCGGGTCGTCTCTCAAGGAATTGCAGGGAAGTGTTCTTGTTATTGGTTAGGAAGTACGTTTTGGGGTTTTTGGAATAAGAAACGTGAAAAGTAAATGGCAAAAGAAAACAAACTAACAACTAAGAAAGCTCTTGGCAAGGCATGAGAACTAGAAATCCTATCCTTGTTATCCTTATCAATTGTGACAAGAATTGTTCATTGCTCTACTTAGTTAACCTCTAACTATGGAGGAAAGTCAAGTGGAGATAATCAGTTTGAGTCCACAAGTCCTAGTCAAATCCCCAAGAAAGACTAGCTTTAGTGGCATTCAAATTGACTAGAAACCTCCAATTATCAATCAACAAGAGAGTTTGATAACTCAAGTGTCACTAATTACTCAACTCAAGCCAAGAGAAGAAAAATCTAAGCTATGACTAAAAGAGACATTTCATCAAACACATAAAAGGCAATAAAGGTAAACATCATAAATTGCAAGAATTAAAGGAAGCTACAACTACAAAAGCAAGAAATCAACAATAGAAAACCAAAGCAAATATAAGAAGACAAGGAAATCAAATATTGTATTGAAAGGAAATGAAGACCTACAAAGGAATTCATAAACTATAACTAACAATACAAAGGAACTACAAGAGAAGTAGAATGCTACAACTATAAGAGAACAATTAAAGATGAAAAAAAAGAATTAAAGCAAAAGAGAAGAAGTAGATCTAGATCTAAACTAAAACCCCTAATCTAGAGAAAAGACAGAGCTTCTCTCTCTAGAAACTAACGAAAGCATGATCCCAAACTAAACTCTGTGCTAATGTGTGTTGATCCCCCTTTGAATTCTGCATGTAATAGGCTCAGAAATGAGTTGGATCTGGGCTTGGAAAGCCCAGAAATCATCCCCAGCGGATTCACTTTGAGTGGGTCACGTGCGAGCACCGACGCGTACGCATGAGTCACGCGTATGCGTCGATGGCATTTTCTATCCACGCGTACGCATTATGTCACGCGTACGCGTCGCCATGCGACTTCACTTTCCATGCGTGCGTGTCTGCTGCGCGTGCGCGTCAATCTCAGCATCCCAAATCCTTGTTTCTTTATGGATTCTCCACTTTGCATGCTTTTCTCTTTGCTCCTTTGATCCACTCCTATCCTTTTCAACCTGAAATCACTAACAAACATATCAAGACATCTAGTGGGATCAAAGGTGAATTAAAATCAACCAATTAAGGGCCTAAAAAGCATGTTTTTACACTTAAGCACAAATTAAGAGAAAGCCATGAAACTATGCTATTTCATTGAATAAATATGGAAAAAGTGGATAAAATCCACCCAAATTAAGCACAAGATGTACCACGAAATAGTGGTGCATCAAATCTCCCCACACTTAAACTAAGCATGTCCTCATGCTAGAATCAAGAAAGAAACAAAGGGTATCAACATTTATTCAATGCAAACTTATTAAATGCAACCTATATGCATGCAATCTATTTAAATGAATGTAACTACTTGGTCAAAATAAATTAATTTCCAAGAGAACATATATAAGCACTAGGGCTAAAGCAATAGCAATCAAATCAAATCCACAATTGAATTAAGTTATTGAAGATTTTTACAAACTTGCAAGAAAAGTGATGATTCTAGGTGGAAACATGTAATTGAGCAATTAAAACCTCATCGGATGTGTATCCGCTCTAGTCGCTCGTGTGTATAGGGTTGATTCACTCAATTCTCCTTTAATCATGCTTTCCAAGATTTATTTTTCATCTAACAATCAACAATTATTTCATGCATGCATACAATCATCATGAGGTCTTTTCATTGGTTGTAATGGGGATAGGGTCAAGGTGAGGATGCATATGGTCAAGTGAGCTTGAGATTTAAATCTTTGATTAGCTTAAGCTTCCCACCTAACCTATGACAACCTATACAAATTAAGTGCTAACCTAACTACCCATTCTTCACTTTATCACATACTCATGCATTCTTTTTTTTATCGCAACCCATATGCATTGTTATTACTACTTTGCTTTGGGGCATTTTTGTCCCCTTCTTATTGCTTTTCTTTTTCTTTTTCTTTTCTTTTTTTTCTTTTCTTTTCTATATATATATATATTATATATATATATATATTTTTTTCTTTTTTTTTCTCTTTTTTTCTTTTTGACGTGATTATATACAAATTTCAATACATATGGTTCAAACATTTAATCAACACATGAGCATGTACTCAATTTCCAATGTTTCCAACAAAGATACAACACACACCTTTTTCTCAACCAATGTCCCAAGTTTTTCCACACTTGAATGATACACATGATAAACGAGATTTTGTATATCGATATAGAATTCAATAATGAATACAATCATGAGTATAGTCTACTCGACACTCAAACCTCGCATCAAACAATTCTACAATCTACAATTGAGAGTATTAATCTCCCGAGTCGTCCTCCCTTGGAATTGCTAGAGAATGCATGTTATCGATTAGGAAGCTCTTGTTGTAATTGTTGAAGGTCGGTGCACTAATTCAAACTAACAAAGGTTAGGTGACAAGTAATCAATATTATAAGACTTGGCCTAAGGTTAGCACTAGAAATTCTATCACTATAGTTTCCTTCAATGATGATGACAATTAAGTCTTGCTCCACCTAGTCAACCTCTAGGTGTAGAGGAGAGTCAAGTGAAAGTGACTAGCTTGAGTCACAAGTCCTAGCTTCACCCTAAGGGAATCTAGCTTTAGTGCATTCCAAGCTAATTAGCAATCCTTAATTCTCATTCAACAATGGACATCCATTATTCAACTTTTCCTAATGGTCCAAACCCTAAGCCAAGTGAGAAACTTTTCCTCCATAACCAGTGTTGGCATTTTATCAAACATATGATGAGCATTCATAAGAGGCATTAAGAAATTAGAATGAAGAATTGAAATGAAGAGGTCTAAATCACACAACTATCTAGAATTGAACAATTACAAGTAATGGATATGAAAGTACCTCAATTCACTAATTCTAAATCCAAGTAACAAAGGCAAAAGGTAGATCCAAGTGAGAGGATCAAAGAACACTAATTGAGAATATGAGAAGAGTATATCTACTAATTGCATCAAAGTAAAAGTGTATTACAATGGATCTCAGCAAGAGAAATCAAAGGAGAATTGTAGTGGAGAATGTGGAGAATGAAACCCTAGAGAGAGGTTGGAGTCTCTCTCCCTACCCAAAATGTAATCAATTCTAAGAAAAATATCTAAAAACATGTAACATGAGCTAAAAGTCCCTTAACCCTTCAACCCTTTGCCTCTTTAAGCTTTTCTCGCCAATGCACTTCCCCAAAATAGGGTGTCTAACTGTCTTCACGCTCTGGTCACGTGCGCTCTTAAAAAAATCATGTGTGACCACCGGCGCGTACGCGCACACACCCCTGGGAAAACTGCAATCCACGCGTAGGTGCAATCTGTGCGGATGCGTCTATGAGGCTCATGATTTAGCCGCTACATGCGCGGGCTCGTAGCTTGGCTCCTAGCTTTGGCTTTAATGGCGTAGACTTGCGCGGACGCGCCACGTGCGCGCACGCGTCGGTGCTGAAGTTTCCAAAGCTTAATTTCCCATGCTCCTTTCCTTTGTACATGCTTCCATTCTCTTCTCCAAGTCCACTGTGCCCTATAAACTCTAAAACCACTTAACACACGGGTCACGGCATCAAATGGCATAGATGAGGATTAGAAATATATCTAATTTAGTGCAAAAGAAGCATGTTTTCATCCATAAGGAAAAATTGGGAAAGGAACACAAAGTCATGTATTTTCATATGAAAACTGTGTAGAATCATTGATAAAACGCTCGAAATCAATACCAGATAAACCCTAAAAATGGGGTTTATCAACCTCCCCACACTTGAATTGTAGCATGTCCTCATGATTAGGGAAAAGTAAAAGAGCAAAGCATCACAAAGGCAAGAGATTCATGACAAGCAATCTATTTACATGAATGCAACTAAGATGGGTGGTATTATCCACTTGGTTAAGAGCAAATCGATCTTCCTAAGATACTTTCGAGCACATGGGCGAGATGGTAGGTAATGCACGAACTTACCAATTTTGATCATCAAGGTGAAATCTATGCGACTTGCATGAAGAATGCTCGTGAGAGCCGGGGACAAGGATTTGAGTGTCGAACCCTCACCGGAAGTGTTTGCACTCTATCCGCTCGGTGTATCGGGCTAATCACTCAATTCTCCCCTATTTCATGCTTTTCCAACATTTGTTCTTCCTCTAACAATCAACAATTGTTACATGCATGTGCACATGTATCATGAGGTCTTTCCTCGGTTGTAATGGGGCTAGGGTCAAGGTTGGCTAAGTGGCTAAAATTGGATCTTTTGATTAACCTAAACTTCCCACCCAAACTATATAATCTCCTCTACAATTATACGCTAATCTAGCTACCATTCCTCACTTTTCCACATACTCTTGCATTTCCTTTCCCTTTCATAACACTTATGCATTGATTCCTTACTTCTTTTCCTTGGAGCATTTTGTCCCCCTTTTTTTCTTTTTTTTTTCTTTTTCACATACTTCTCTTTTATTTCATATTATTTTTTTCATATTATTATTATTATTATTATTATTATTATTATTATTATTATTATTATTATTATTATTATTATTATTTTCAACTCTTCCATTTTCTTTTCTTTCATCTTTGTACAAGAACATCAATGCATAAGGTCTATCATTTGATCAATACACGAGTATGTACTCAATTCCCAAATATGAAAATATAGAACGCAAAAATCCTTTTCCCTCAACCAATGTCCCACCCTATTTTCCCCACACTTGAATGATACACACACTAGTCTAAGCCAAGCAAAGATCCACATAGGGGCATTCATGGTTTTTCACTTCGTGGCTTGTAATGTGCTAAAATTAAGAATAAGTGGGTTAAGCGTAGGCTCAAAGTTGGTTGCAAGGGTTGTTCGTAGGGTAAGGCTATTTGGGTAGTGGCTAAATGAATTGATGGCCTCAATCCTATACATGCATTCACACGTACAACAATGGATATATAGAGTCAAACAAAGTGAGGATCACAATCATAGAGAGAGAACAATGCACACAAGAAGGGAGATAAGTGACTATAAGATGTAGCCACGCAATAAGGCTCAAAACTCACTAGCTTGTGTTCTTAACTCAAAATCCATGCTCCAAAGTACAATCTTCGAACAAGCTTAGCATCAAAATTTTTAATGGATATATAGAATTTGTTTCGGGGGTTACCTGAAACGTGTAGCTCGGTCGTCTGGAGATGCCCGAGGTGGGGGTCAGGGACCCGAGCTTGAAGTGTTGGCGGTTGGTGGTTGTACCTGCAATGACACTCCGATGCTTAAGTTAGCATGGGTCCAAGCAGATATGTGTAGAATGTGGAATGTGTTTCATACCTGGGTGCTCTAGTGTATTTATAGTAGTTGGCTGTGATCTTCCCTGGATAAGATATTCTTTTCTTATCTTATCTTTCGGGAGTTTTATCCCTATCTTTGTGGAACCGCCTTTGCTAGGCCTTTTCGGCCTTTAGGTTTTGGGCTGCGTTCCTTTTGATGGGCCTTCCTTGCTTTGTTGTCCGAGGTCCGACCTCTAGGCGTGGGCCTTAGGACGAGGTCGGACCTTTCATAGATTGACCGAGTTGGGGGAGCTCGGTCAGGGTATGAACAGTGCCCCTGCCCGAGTTCGTCCTTTTTGGGAGGTCGAGCTCGGGCATAGTTGTTTTTCAAAATTCAAAAATGGCCGTTCCTGCATTTATTGCATTTTACCGTTTCTCCTTGATTTCCGTTCGGGCTCTGTGAAGGCATTATTTATTTGCTCCCTTCCTTTTTCTTCGTTTATTCTGTTCCTTCCTGTTTTTCTAAGTTTTCGCCATCTCTTTTTCGAGCACTGCTTCTTCTTTCTCTTTGTTCTTCTTCCCCGAATCTTTCCGTGCGTCTTTCCGGGGTTTCCTCTGTGCCGCCGTTTTCGTTCTCCTTGCTTCGGAGCTCGTCGTCTTCTTTCTTTTTTCCAGGTTTGTTCCCGTCTCTTTTCTTTGTGTACATATGCTTTCTGTTCTTTGCTCTTGTTTGTTTCTTTTTCTTTATGCCTGGGTTGCCCCGAAAAGAGGCGCCGCCATTGCCTTGTTTGTATATGGGGGGGCTCTTTTTGTTTTTCTGGTACTTTGCTCCGGGTTGCCGTATTTTCTTTTGTTTCTTGCTTGGCTGAACGGGTTTTCGCTGTCTGCTTTATGTGATTTTTGCTTGCTGTTGTACTTCTTCTTTGTAGGTAAGAGTTTCATGTCTCGAAAGGTTCTTCAAGCGATGTCGACCAAGATTCCAAGTGGTCTTGGTTGGGTAGACCCTCTTCCCCTAAAAGTCCCTTCTGTGGTAGATTCTGAGTATTTGGCTAGGTTCCGTAGGCACTGTAGCGTATGTGAGAATAGAGAGTCTGAGAGGGATTATGAATTAGTAGCCCCGGAATTCGAGGAGAGAGTGTGTTTCCCGCCTTTAGATAGTTCCGAGAAGCTCTTCTTTTATGCTTATGACTGTTTTTTCTCTAAGCTGGGTGTCCGACTTCCTTTTACCGACCTGGAGTCCGAGGTGTTGTGGTCATGTAACCTTGCCCCTACGCAGCTCCATCCAAATTCTTGGGCGTTTTTAAAGCTGTTTCAACTTTTGTGTCAGTTTTTGGGCGTCGCTCCCTCTATTTCTCTTTTTTCCTATTTGTTTGTGTTGACGAAGCCGGGGTCGGGTGGGGGGAAGGTGTCTTGGGTTTCTTTTAGGGCTAACCAGGGAAGGAAGTTTTGTACCCTTTATGATGAGTCCTTTCATGATTTCAAGAACTTTTATTTTAAGGTCCGGGCTACTGGAGACGTCCGACCTTTCTTTCTGGATGAGAGTGGGGAGCCTTCTTTTCCTCTTTGTTGGCAGGAGAATGTAGTGTCTGCTAAGTATACTTTTGAGAGTCTAGATGAGGTTGAGCAGGCTTTTGTGGGTGTGGTGAGCAGTTTATGGGGTCGGGCACCTCACTTGGATACGAAGAAAATGTTGGGGGATCCAAGCCTTCTCCGTTCCGAGTTAGGTAGTTTCCCGACCTCTCCGAGATTCTTCTTTTTCAATATTGTTGTTTTGCTTGTTTTTGGTTGAATTTCTGTTGTGGTAATCCTTTTCTTTATATTTCTGTAGAGATGTCTTCTCAGGCGGATTCCATGAAGTTCCTTCGTCGGACGAAGAAGTCTGTGGCCGCTCGAAATATCGAGGCTGAGGCTTCTGCTCGATCTTCTCCGCAGAAGACTACCGTGGGTGTTCAGACTCGGTCGAAGACTATTCCGACTCCCCAGTTCCGAGCTATAAATCAAGACCCTCCGACCTCCGGGCCTGCTACCTCTTCTCCTCCCCCGTTCTCGGGTCCTCCTCCCAAAGAAGCAGAAGACCTCTCAAGAGCTTGCGGGTTTTAACGATAAGGATTTCGATGCTCTTGGTTGGATTGAACAGCATATTCTCCCTCAGACTTTTATCTCTACTGATGACGTGTCTATGGAGCATCATTTTCAGTATATGGCGCGGAGTTGTGTTCGGATGGCCAGTCTTCATGCTGCTATTGCCCAGGAGTTCAAGAAATCCCCCATTGGTGCGACCAGCTCCCGACTTGAGAAGGCTCAGTCCGAGTTTGAGAAGATTAGTGAGCTGAAGGCTGCTAGGATTACAGAGCTGGAGGCCTCTTTGGAGAAGGAGAAAGCTAAAGCTACCGCGGCTGTGGCGGCAGCGAAAGCGTCCGAGGAGATGGCGAAGGCGGCGACGGAGAATTATACTCGGATATATGCCGAGCTTGTGGAGACAAGGGAGAAGTTGCAATCTGCTCAGGATGATTTTTACGAGCTGGAGGGCCATGTGGCTAAGGGTATGGATGCTATGTTCGAGAATTTGAAGGCTCAGGTCCGGGTTCTTGCTCCTGACCTGGATCTGAGCTTATTTAGTACGGATAACGTTGTTGTGGAGGGAAAGATTGTTCCTGCTCCCAGTGAGGATGAGGTTCCGGTGTCCGATCCCAAGGTTCCGGTGTCCGACCTTAAGGTTCCGGTTGCGGACCCGATATCACCCTTGGTCGGGGATGGATCTGGCGTGGAGGTTTTAAGCCGGGATGACGGTGCTGTTGATGCAGTCCCGATTTCTATGTTTCCTCCGCAGTCTTCTGTTGACGTGGAGTCCGGAAAGGACCTTGATCCTCTGTAATCTTTTATTTTTGGTTTTTTGCCCGGCCTGTGGGCTCTTTTGCTTTTGGATGGTTTCTGTGAACGCTTTGGATACCTTTTTGCTTTTAGCTACTTGTAGTAACTTTTTAGCTTTATTATGCGGTGTTTTATTCGCGTTTTGACTTTTGTTCCGCTTTTATGCTTTTTTTTTTAGTTGTTTTTTGGATAACAACTTTTTTAGCTAGCGCTTTGAAATCTTGGCTTTGCCTCTTCCTTTGATTTCGTTTTTTCGCTTGTACTTTTTAGTTGTATAGCAACTTTTTAGTAAGCGTTTTCGAAATCTTGGCTTTGCCTCTTCCTTTGATTTCGTTTTTTTGCTTGTACTTTTTAGTTGCATAGCAACTTTTTAGTAAGCGTTTTCGAAATCTTTGGCTTTTGCCGCTTTAAGGCTTCTTTCTTGGATCCGGGTTTTTCCTCGGACCTCGGGTATTCGAGTACCTCCCTTTGTTGGGTCCGACCTTGTCGTTGGTCGGCCTTTTAAGTTATTTTTGTAATCTCTTTTTATTTGGCTTTTTTGAACCTTTTCAGAGTTACTTTATAACTTCTCACATTAATTTGAACCTCGTCGCTTTATCTTTGCCGACCTTGTGCGGTCTTTTTGGCAAATGATTTTTTGCGTTTTGTCGAGCATAAATTAATGCGCCTTGGCGGGGTACTTTTTCAGGATTTGTTTCATCATGAGGAAGAACAAAAGAAAATAGAAAGATTTGATTAGTATTTAAAAAAGAAAGAATTTTTACAGAGTGTTTACCCTTGACTAGGTCGGGTGCCTTACTTGACCGGGTGTCTCATTAAAAAACCCCTGTAGGGAAAAAGAGTACACCTCGGGTCAAATTTTTCTAGCTGTAGTACCGTCTTAGATTACAGGCGTGCCAGGCCCTGGGCAGCTCATTGCCTTCTAGGTCGGATATCTTGTAGTAGCCTGTTCCTAAGACTTCTGTTACTTTGTAGGGTCCTTTCCAGTTTGCGGCTAGCTTTCATTCTCCCGACTTTTGTGTTCCGATGTCATTTCGGATTAGAATTAGGTCGTGAGTGGAGAAGCTTCGTTTTATTACCTTCTGATTGTATCTGAGGGCCGTTCGCCGTTTTAAGGCTTCTTCTCGGATCCGGGCCCTTTCTCGGACCTCGGGGAGGAGGTCGAGTTCTTCCTTTTGCGTCTGCGGGTTACCTTCTTCGTTGTAGAAGATGACTCTGGGTGACCCTTCATCTATTTCGACAGGAATCATTGCCTCCATCCCATAAGCTAGTCGGAATGGCGATTCTCCCGTTGTAGAGTGTGGAGTTGTCCGATATGCCCATAGCACCTGGGGGAGCTCTTCGGCCCATGCCCCTTTGGCCTCTTGGAGTCTCCGTTTTAACCCGGCCAAGATGACTTTATTTGCAGCCTCTGCTTGTCCATTGGCTTGTGGGTGCTCAACTGAGGTGAATTGCTGTTTGATTTTTAGTTCGGCCACCAAGTTCTGAAAACTTGTGTCCGTGAACTGTGTTCCATTGTCTGTTGTGATGGAGTAGGGGACTCCAAACCTTGTGACAATATTTTTGTATAGGAATTTGTGACTTTTCTGAGCCGTAATGGTGGCTAAGGGTTCAGCTTCGATCCATTTTGTGAAGTAGTCGACCCCTACTATGAGGTATTTGACTTGCCCCGGTCCTTGGGGAAACGGGCCGAGTAGGTCAAGTCCCCATTTTGCGAAGGGCCATGGTGCGGTGATGTTGATAAGGTCTTCGGGTGGTGCCTTGTGAAAATTGGCGTGTTTTTGGCAGGGGGGCATATTTTCACAAATTCCGTTGCGTCTCTTTGCAAGGTCGGCCAGTAGAATCCGGCTCGGACTACTTTCTTGGATAATGCCCGAGCTCCGAGATGGTTCCCACACATGCCTCCGTGGACTTCTTCGAGGACGCTCTTTGTTTCTGAGGTCGGGACGCACCTAAGGAGGGGGTTTGAGAATCCTCTTCTGTATAATACATCGTGAATTAGTGTATAATTCTGGGCGTCTTTCGTGAGCCTTTTAGCTTCCTTTCTTTCGGTGGGGAGAGTTCCTGACTTCAGATAGTTGAGTATGGGGGTCATCCATCCTTGCTGTTGATTGGATATATTTAGCGTTTCTTCCTCTCTTACCACGGAGGGAGATTGTAAGGTTTCTTGGAGGAGACTTCTGTTGTTACCTCCGGGCTTGGTGCTGGCGAGTTTTGAGAGGGCGTCTGCCCGGGCGTTTTTTCCCGAGGTATGTGCTGGATTTGTATTTCTGAAAAGTGGCGTAATTGTGCCTGTGTTTGGTCCAGGTATTTTTTCATAGTTGGATCTTTGGCCAGGTAGCTTCCATTCACTTGTGACGTGACGACCTGGGAGTCGCTGAAGATCGTGATTCTCTGGGCTCTGACCTCTTCGGCTAGCTTTAGACCTGCCAGTAGGGCCTCGTATTCGGCTTGGTTGTTCGAAGCCTGGAACTCGAATTTTAGGGATAGTTCTATCCGCGTTCCTTGGTCGCTTTCGAGTATAACCCCGGCTCCGCTTCCTGTTTTATTTGAGGACCCGTCGACATACAGGTTCCATGAGAGTGGGGTTCCAGGGGTCTCAGTGTATTCTGCGATGAAGTCGGCTAGATACTGAGATTTTATGGCAGTTCGGGCCTCATAGTGGAGGTCGAACTCGGACAGTTCTACCGCCCATTGTAGTATTCGTCCTGCTAGGTCCGTTTTTTGCAGGATGTGTCTCATGGGTTGGTTTGTCCGGACTTTGATGGTGTGGGCTTGAAAGTAGGGACGGAGCCTCCGAGCTGTGAACACTAGGGCGTAGGCGAATTTTTCTATCTTCTGATAGTTTAATTCGGCTCCTTGTAGTGCCTTGCTTACAAAGTATATAGGGTGTTGTCCTTGATCATTTTCGCGTATTAACGCTGAGGCGATTGCTCGATTTCCAACCGAGAGGTATAGTACGAGTTCTTCTCCTTTTAGAGGTCGGGTTAGGATTGGTGGCTGCCCGAGGAATTCCTTGAATTCTTGGAAGGCTTTTTCGCACTCCGGGGTCCATGAGAAGGGTTTCCCTTTCTTTAGGAGCGAGTAGAGAGGTAGTGATTTTATCGCGGATCCTGCCAAGAATCTTGATAGGGCGGCTAGCCTTCCATTCAGTTGTTGTACTTCTTTGACACACGTCGGGCTCTTCATATTGAGTATTGCTTGGCATTTATCCGGGTTCGCTTCGATGCCCCTTTGAGTCAGCATGAAGCCTAAGAACTTTCCGGCTTCTGCGGCGAAGGTGCACTTCGTCGGGTTAAGTCTCATGTTGTGTTTTCTGAGGGTGCCGAAGACGCTGGCGAGGTCGGTCAGCAAGCTTCTGTCTTCTTGTGTCTTTACCAGCATGTCGTCGACGTACACCTCTAGCTGTAGTCCGATGTGCTCTGAGAACACTTTGTTCATTAGCCTCTGGTAGGTTGCCCCTGCGTTCTTCAGCCCAAAGGGCATTACTACGTAGCAGTAGTTTGCCCTTGGGGTTATGAACGAGGTCTTTTCTTGGTCGGGCCCGTACATCGGGATTTGATTGTATCCCGAGTATGCGTCCATGAAGGAGAGATATCTGTAGCCTGAGGCTGCGTCTACTAAGGCGTCGATGTTTGGTAGTGGATATGGGTCTTTGGGGCAGGCTTTGTTGAGGTCTGTGTAATCGACGCACATCCTCCACTTTCCGTTGGGCTTTTTTACCAGGACCACGTTTGCAAGCCATAGGGGGTACTTTACTTCCCTAATGAACCCTGCATCTAGTAATGCTTGTACTTGTTCTTCTATTGCTTGCATGCGCTCGGGTCCGAGCTTCCGACGTCTTTGTTGGACAGGTCGGGACCCCGGGTAAACTGATAGTTTATGGCACATCAGGTCGGGGCTTATGCCTGGCATGTCGGAGGCTTTCCAGGCGAAGAGGTCGGAATTCTCCTTTAAGAGGTTTATGAGTTCCTCTTTTAGGCCCGTTCTGAGGTTCGCTCCTATGTTTGTTATTTTTTCAGGTGTGTTCCCAATCTGGACTTTTTCGGTCTCTCCCTCTGGTTGTGGCCGAAGATCTTCTCGGGCTTGAACTCGTCCGAGTTCTATTGTGTTGACCTCTTTCCCTTTTAGGCTCAGGCTTTCGTTGTAGCATCGCCGCGCTAATTTTTGGTCGCCTTTTAGGGTAGCGATTCCCTTTGCGGTAGGGAATTTCATACAGAGGTGTGGGGTCGAGACTATGGCCGCCAGTCTGTTTAGGGTTGGTCGCCCAATGAGGGCGTTGTATGCTGAAGTGACGTCGACTATAATGTAGTCGATGCTTAACGTTTTGGATTGCTCGCCTCTTCCAAAGGTAATGTGTAGCGAGATGTATCCTAAGGGATGGATCGGGGTGTCCCCTAGCCCAAATAAGTCGGTGGGGTAGGCCTTTAGCTCTTTCTCTTCAAGTCCGAGCTTGTCGAAGGCCGCTTTGAACAGGATGTCTGCTGAGCTTCCCTGGTCAATCAGGGTGATTACCATTGGATCGTCGTGCCCGGGTATTATCCCTTGAGCATCTTCTCGGGTAAATGGGATAGTAGGTAACTCGGGCAGGGGGCTGTCTTCTCGGACGTGATAGACTTCTTTGAGGTGTCTTTTTCGCGAGGATCTGGATGTTCCTCCGCCTGCAAAACCTCCATTTATCATGTGAACGTGTCTTTCAGGGGTTCGCAGGGTTGGTTCGGCCCGACCTTCATTATCTCCCCGTCTTCTCTTCCTGGTCTCTTCTCCTTTCTCTGCTATGTATCTGTCGAGTTTTCCTTCTCTGGCCAGCTTTTCTATAACATTTTTTAGGTCATAGCAGTCGTTAGTAGAATGACCGTAGAGTTTGTGATATTCACAGTATTCGGACCGATCTCTTCCCGCTCTCTTGTGTTTTAGTGGTCGGGGCGGTGGGATCTTTTCGGTGTGGCATACTTCTCTGTAGACGTCTACCAGGGAGACTCGGAGGGGGGTGTAGTTGTGGTACTTCCGTGGCTTGTCCGAGTTGGGTTCTTCTTTCTTCTTCTGTTCCCGATCTCGATCTCGGAGTGGGTAGGTTGATTCCTTCCTAGAAGAGTCTCTTAGCTGGGAGGTTTCCTCCATGTTGATATATTTTTCTGCCCGCTCCTGTACCTCGTATAGGGAGGTCGGGTATCGTTTGGATAGGGATTGGCTAAACGTCCCTCTTTTAGGCCGTTTGCTAGTCCCATGATGGCCGCTTCAGTGGGCAAGTGTTGTATGTCCAGGCAGGCTTTGTTGAATCGCTCCATGTATTCTCGGAGAGTTTCTTGGTTACCTTGTTTGATCCCGAGTAGACTGGGGGCATGTTTTGCCTTGTCCTTTTGAATGGAGAACCTTGTTAGGAATTTTTTGGTTAGGTCTTCGAAGCTGGTGATTGATCTTGGTGGCAGGTTGTCGAACCACTTCATGGCTGACTTGGTGAGAGTGGTGGGGAAGGCTTTGCACCGAATCGCGTCGGAGGCGTCGACTAGGTACATTCTGCTTCTGAAGTTGCTGAGGTGGTGACTTGGATCGGTGGTGCCGTCGTAGAGATCCATATCGGGTGGTTTGAAGTTTCGCGGTACCTTCTCCTTCATGATCTCTTGCGTGAAGGGATCATGGTTGCCTTCGGGGGCAGTGTCGCGTTCTGTCCGATCTTTCAGGTTGGCCTCTATTTTCCGCAGTTTTTCTTCTAATTCTCTGCGTTTGCGAGCCTCCCTTCTCAGATCTTGTTCAATTTCTTTTTGCTTCTTTATGTCCTCCTCGAGTTGTTTCAGTCGGTTTTGTTGTGCCCGGACTGCTTCTAGAATTTCTGAGCTCTTTTCTTTTTCGGGGTTTTGTGGATCCTTGTTTGGGAGTGATGTCTTTGGGCGATTCTGTTTGTTTCCTCCTGGAGTGCGTGGTGATAGAGGGCTGTCCGGTCGTTCTCCGGTGTCAACTTCCTCCTCTTGTTCTGATGCAGCGTGGTCATTGTTGAGTGGGTCGTCCGCCATGGTAAAGGGATGACTTCCAGGTCCCCGGCAACGGCGCCAATGTTCCGGGGGTTACCTGAAACGTGTAGCTCAGTCGTCTGGAGATGCCCGAGGTGGGGGTCAGGGACCCGAGCTTGAAGTGTTGGCGGTTGGTGGTTGTACCTGCAATGACACTCCGATGCTTAAGTTAGCATGGGTCCAAGCAGATATGTGTAGAATGTGGAATGTGTTTCATACCTGGGTGCTCCAGTGTATTTATAGTAGTTGGCTGTGATCTTCCCTGGATAAGATATTCTTATCTTATCTTATCTTTCGGGAGTTTTATCCCTATCTTTGTGGAACCGCCTTTGCTAGGCCTTTTCGGCCTTTAGGTTTTGGGCTGCGTTCCTTTTGATGGGCCTTCCTTGCTTTGTTGTCCGAGGTCCGACCTCTAGGCGTGGGCCTTAGGACGAGGTCGGACCTTTCATAGATTGACCGAGTTGGGGGAGCTCGGTCAGGGTATGAACAGAATTCATTGTTTCAACCAACTGGACTTATCATGCAAATGGTGTCAAAGGAAACCTAATCATGCGACCTATCCTAACTACAAAGAGATTCAAAAGTTTATTCAGGTGTTACCTATGGAGATCGGTCGGCCGACCTCCCCACACTTAAAACTTAGCACGGTCCTCCATGCTATAAGTGATGCGCAATGGGTGGCCAGTTCCGGAATGTTCGTCATTTCCTTCATTAGTGCTATTTCTGCTTGATGTTGCGGTGGATGTGGAGATATCTGATTCCTCCATAGGTGGGGTGACAATACTTAGAAGCTTCTTTACGTGAGCATATCGGCGTTGGTTGCGCCGCTCATAACGGTCCAATTTCTTGTGAAGGTCTTCAAGGCGTTGGATGGATGATTTTGGTGGTGCAAATGAAGTGGTAGGGTTACAAGTAGGAGTGGCCATGCCAAGGTCCTTGGCAACCACCGAAGGTTTAAGGCACCTCTTGGTCGGAACAACATCACCTTCGACCGGAATTAAGGCCCTCAGGTCCTTGGTCTCGCGGTTAACGCCGGCCGCTGTGACTAATTCGGTTACCATGGCGGGGAAGGACAAGTTTCCCTTGGCATAAATGCGCCCCATAGATTGTCGAATGGCATGTGGGATGTCGACCGGCTTCTCGGTTAGGATGCACCAAACCAATAAGGCAAGCTCGGCGGTGATGGATGACCCATGAGTGCTTGGAAGCACGTAGTGAGCTAGGATTTGGGCCAATGCTGCGGCTTCTTGAGTGAGAAAACGTGCATCTAAACCTTTTGGTCTTTGCTTTATAGTCCCTCGAATCCAAGAGGCTTCGGGTAAAGCTATTACTTGGAGAATCGCATTCCAATCGAACCCACATTCGCAACGTGCCGACAGAACTTCTTGATAGGCGTCATGCCCGTCTGCTAATGATCCGGTCTTAAGTACTCCTTGGATGGCTTCCACCATGACCGGTACTTACTTTCGGCGCACAAAAATTGATGTGAGAAGGGGTGAGTAGTAGTTGGAGTAGAACTCCACCACCCATGATAGGTTGACCTCCTTTGGTTGCCTCATGAGAAACCTCCAGTGCCTCTGCTCAATGCGGGGCATCACCATCGGAGTGATGTGAGCCGGTAGGACTAAAAGGGGCTCCGGGTGATAGTTTTGCTCAGTCATTCCGGGGTAAACAAGTTCGCAATATCGGTTAGGGAACTTGTTTGGATCTTTTGGAGGATTGTCCTTCTCTAAAACATCAATGTTGGAAGGGCCCTTAGCCTTCTTTCGGAGGGGCTTGACCGTGGGTTCTTGGCGCGCTATGTTGGTGGTTGGTTTCTTTAGGGCTTTCCCTTTGTCCTTCTTGATAACCATCCTGTAAAAGTGAAAGGGAGGGAAACATCAAACCCAAAGAAACACAAATAAATGGAAGGCATGCGAGTGAAAGAGTATGCCGTAGGGGGTAAGTGTCCTCACTACATGACAATTGCAACATGTAATTAAGACAACATTTGTAAACAAGGCAAATCACTAGCATGTGATATAAGGGCGGTATAGGCATGCAAGTAAGAGGCATGAGAAGTGTACACCCAAATGTCCATGATGGAAAGCAAGTCATAGTGAGGTGAGTGAATGAAATGTGAGATATGAGGAGTGTTATGCCCGATGCACTTAAGAATATGCAAATTAGTGAGAAAAGGACTTAGTTGAAAAGTAGTGAGTCAAAATGAGCTTAAAAGGTCATGTGTGCTTTGCATCAAACACTTGGCCTGCATTCATTCTGTGGTGAGCAAATGAGTGGAGAAGGGCAATGTAACATCCCACAAAGCAACATTAGTTATCATAATTCATTGTGATTGCAAAGAAATCATGCAAAACAATTTAATCCACCAACACAAAAGAAGTCATTATCACAACACCCATAAAGAAGTGTAAAAAGGAGAACATAGACAACTAAGTAATGAAGAACATAAAAAGAAAAGAAGCTACCTAAAAGAAAGCAAAATCATCTACCTAAGGAAGGGATGAGAGAAGTAGAACAAGAGGGGGGAAGTAGGTCAGAGTACCTTGGGAGAGAAAGAAGGGAGATGGAGATGTAAGTGAGAGAAGGGGGTGAAAGGAAGTGGAGAGTTAGATGAGAGAAAAAATGTGGGGGCCGCCAGAGGTAGGTGCTCACCGGAAGTGGCGCTGGGCGGTGGTTGGAGTGGTGCAGAGAGGGGTTGGAAGAAAGGGGAGGGAGAATGGCAGAAGAGGTGGGGAGAGGGAATGTGGGTGTACGGTCTTATATTTGATGCCGCGGGTCAACGCGTGCGCACGCTGTGCGCGCTCGCGCGGAGGAAAGAGGATCCGTAGGGACGTGGGCGCACCAGGTGTGTGCATGCGTGCGTGTGGTTGTGCCAGTAGCACAATGCTAGCCCAAGAGTTGCACAACTCTCTGGAGAATGTATTAGAAGTTGGGTGCAGGCGTGGCGGCGCGTGCGCGCACAGTGTGCGGACGCACGGGTGACTACATTGATCAAGTTGGCGCGCGCGCGGCAGATGCGCGCACGCGCGGCAGTAGATTGATGCCTCGGGCACAAAATTGGCCTAGATTTGGCATAACTCTCTGGAAAATATGCCAGAGGTTGCGGTAGGATCATCGATATGGGAGTGGCCTGTGCGCGGTCGCGTCTATTTTGTTTGTAGCGGAGGGACGCGCAGGCGCATGGTGCGCGCACGCGTGCGTGATGGTATGCTGGGGGCCTAACGTTGGCTCGAGAGTGGCCCAACTCTCTGAAAAATATATGGACTTGCATTCATGCTAGGGACGCGTGCGCGTAAAGTGTGCGCTCGCGTCTCTCCCCCCTTCTTTTCTTTTCTTTTTTTTATAAAGAATGCACAACTTTAGTAGGTGATGAGCGGATAATTTATACGCTTTTTGGCATTGTTTTTTGGTAGTTTTTAGTAAGTTCAAGCTACTTTTAGGGATGTTTTCATTAGTTTTTATGTTAAATTCACATTTCTGGACTTTACTATGAGTTTGTGTGTTTTTCTGTGATTTCAGGTAATTTCTGGCTGAAATTGAGGGACTTGAGCAAAACTCTGAAAAAGGCTAACAAAAGGACTACTGATGCTGTTGGAATCTGACCTCCCTGCACTCAAAATGGATTTTCTGGAGCTACAGAATTCTAAATGGCGCGCTCGCAACGGCGTTAGAAAGTAGACATCCAGAGCTTTCCAGCAATATATAATAGTCCATACTTTATTCGGAAATTGACGACGTAACTTGGCGTTGAACGCCAAGTACATGCTGCTGTCTGGAGTTAAACGCCAGAAACACGTCATGATCCGGAGTTGAACGCCCAAAACACGTTATAACTTGGAGTTCAACTCCATGAAAAGCCTCAGCTCGTGGATAGATCAAGCTCAGCCCAAGCATACACCAAGTGGGCCCCGGAAGTGGATTTATGCATCAATTACTTACTCATGTAAACCCTAGTAGCTAGTTTAGTATAAATAAGACTTTTTACTAATGTATTAGTCGTCTTTTGACCACGTTTCATCTCTGCTCTCAGTTTTATTCTTCATCTTAGGAGGCCATTGATCACGTTTGAGGGAGCTAGCCATTCGGCCATGCCTGAACCTTTCACTTATGTATTTTCAACGGTGGAGTTTCTGCACACCATAGATTAAGGGTGTGGAGCTCTGCTGTACCTCAAGTTTCAATACAATTATTATTACTTTCTATTCAATTCTCTTTTATTCTTATTCCAAGATATACATTGCACAACACTTTGATGAATGTGATGATCCGTGACACTCATCATCATTCTCACCTATGAACGCGCGTGACTGACAACCACTTCCGTTCTACCTTAGGCTGGGCGCATATCTCTTAGATTCCCCAACAGAATCTTCGTGGTATAAGCTAGATAGATGGCGGCATTCATGGGAATCCGGAAAGTCTAACCTTGTCTATGGTATTCCGAGTAGGATTCCGGTATTGAATGACTGTGACGAGCTTCAAACTGCTGAAGGCTTGGCGTTAGTGACAGACGCAAAAGAATCAATGGATTCTACTCCAACCTGATTGAGAACCGACAGATGATTAGCCATGCTGTGACAGAGCATTTGGACCATTTTCACTGAGAGGATGGGATGTAGCTATCAACAAGGGTGATGCCTCCAGACGATTAGTCGTGCAGTGACAGCGCATAGGACCATTTTCCCGAGAGGATTAAAAGTAGCCATTGATGATGGTGATGCCTTACATACAGCTTGCCATGGAAAGGAGTAAGAAGGATTGGATGAAAGCAATAAGAAAGTAGAGATTCGAAAGGATTCTAGCATCTCCATACGCCTATCTGAAATTCTCACTATTGATTTACATAAGTATTTCTATCCCTTTTTATTTCCTATTTATTATTAATTATTCGAAAATCCATAAACCAATTTAATCTGCCTAACTGAGATTTACAAGGTGACCATAGCTTGCTTCATACCAACAATCTCTGTGGGATCGACCCTTACTCACGTAAGGTATTACTTGGATGACCCAGTACACTTGCTGGTTAAGTTGAACGGAGTTATGTCCACACATAGCCAAGAGCCATAATAATGATTCCATACAATAACAAAGAGTACTACATTGATGTGATCACAATTTCGTCCACCAAGTTTTTGGCGCCGTTGCCGGGGATTGTTCGTGTATGGACAACTGACGGTTCATCTTGTTGCTCAGATTAGGTAATTTTCTTTTCAAAAATCTTTTTCAAAATTTTTCTTTTATTTTTCATTTTTCCAAACTATATTTTCGAAAAAAATAATAAAAATCCAAAAAAAAATTAGAAAATCATAAAAACCAAAAATATTTTGTGTTTCTTGTTTGAGTCTTGAGTCAACTTTTAAGTTTGGTGTCAATTGCATGCTTTAAAACTTTTTCTTGCATTTTTCGAAAATTCCATGCATTCATAGTGTTCTTCATGATCTTCAAGTTGTTCTTGATAAGTCTTCTTGTTTGATCTTGATGTTTTCTTGTTTTGTGTTGTTTGTTGTTTTTCATATGCATTTTTCGTTTGTTAGAGTCCATGCATTAAAGATTTCTAAGTTTGGTGTCTTGCATGTTTTCTTTGCATCAAAAATTTTTCAAAATTATGTTCTTGATGTTCATCATGATCTTCAAAGTGTTCTTGGTGTTCATCTTGACATTCATAGTGTTCTTGCATGCATCATGTGTTTGATCCAAAATTTTCATGTTTTGGGTCATGTTTGTGTTTTTCTCTCTCATAATTAAAAATTCAAAAATCAAAAATATATCTTTTCCTTTTTTCTCTCCAAATTTTCAAAATTTTGGGTTGACTTGGTCAAAAATTTTTAAAATTAGTTGTTTCTTACAAGTCAAGTCAAATTTTCAAAAATTTAAAAATCTTATCTTTTCAAAATCTTTTTCAAAAATTATATCTTTTCCAATTTTTCCTCTTTTTCAAAAATTTCAAAAATCTTTTTCAAAATATTTTCAAAATCTTTTTCTTATCTTTATATCAAATTTTCGAAAATTAGCTAACAATTAATGTGATTGATTCAAAAATTTGAAGTTAGTTACTTTCTTGTTAAGAAAGGTTCAATCTTTAAGTTCTAGAAACTTATCTTGTAATTTCTTGTTAGTGAAGTAAGTAATTTCAAATTTTTGAATTAAATCTTTTTATCTTTTATTATATCTTTTTCAAAAATTTTATCTTTTTCAAAATTTGATTTCAAAATATCTTATCTAACTTCTTATCTTCTTATCTTTTTAAAATTTGATTTTAATATCTTTTTCAACTAACTAATTAACCTTTTGTTTGTTTCTTATCTTTTTCAAAACCACCTAACTACTTTTTCCTCTCTAATTTTCGAAAATATCTCACCCTTTTTCAAAAATTCTTTTTAATTAACTAATTGTTTCATGTTTTAATTTTAATTACATCTTATCTCTAATTTTCGAAAATCACTAAGTCCTTTTCAAACTTATTTTCGAATCTCTCCCTCTCTCATCTCTTTTTATTTAATTATTTATTTACTAACACTTCTCTTCACCTCCCTTATCCTTACTCTTTATACAGACTATTCATTCTTCTTCACTCTTCTTCCCTTTCTTCTTCTACTAACACAAAAGAATCTCTATACTGTGACATAGAAGATTCCTCTTCTTTTCTTGTTTTCTTCTCTTTCATATGAGCAGGAACAGGGAAAAAGGCACTCTTGTTGAAATTGATCCTGAACCTGAAAGGACTCTGAAAAGGAAACTAAGAGAAACTAAATTACAACAATCCAGAAACAACCTTTCAGAAATTGTCGAACAAGAGAAGGAGATGGCAGCCGAAAATAATAATAATGCAAGGAGAATGCTTGGTGACTTCACAAAGCCAACGTCCAAATTTGATGGAAGAAGCATCTCCATTCCTGCCATTGGTGCCAACAACTTTGAGCTGAAACCTCAGCTAGTTGCCTTAATGCAACAAAACTGCAAATTCTATGGACTTCCATCTGAAGATCTTTATCAGTTTTTAACTGAGTTCTTGCAGATCTGTGAGACTGTAAAGACGAATGGAGTTGATCCTGAAGTCTACAGACTCATGCTTTTCCCCTTTGCTGTAAGAGACAGAGCTAGAATATGGTTGGATTCACAACCTAAGGATAGCCTGGACTCCTGGGGTAAGCTGGTCACCGCTTTCTTGGATAAATTCTTTCCTCCTCAAAAGCTGAGCAAGCTGAGAGTGGATGTTCAAACCTTCAAACAAAAAGATGGTGAATCCCTCTATGAAGCTTGGGAAAGATACAAGCAGCTGACCAAAAGGTGCCCATCTGACATGTTTTTAGAATGGACCATATTAGATATATTCTATTATGGTCTGTCTGAATTTTCAAAAATGTCATTGGACCATTCTGCAGGTGAATCTATTCACCTAAAGAAAACGCCTGAAGAGGCTCAAGAACTCATTGACATGGTTGCAAACAACCAATTCATGTACACTTCTGAGAGGAATTCCATGAATAATGGGATACCTCAGAAGAAAGGAGTTCTTGAAATTAATGCTCTGAATGCCATATTGGCTCAGAACAAAGTGTTGACTCAACAGGTCAACATGATCTCTCAAAATCTGAATGGATGGCAACATGCATCCAACAGTACTAAAGAGGTAGCTTCTGAAGAAGCTTATGATCCTGAGAACCCTGCCATGGCAGAGGTTAATTACATGGGTGAACCTTATGGAAACACCTATAACTCATCATGGAGAAATCATCCAAATTTCTCATGGAAGGATCAACAAAAGCCTCAACAAGGCTTTAACAATGGTGGACGCAATAGGCTGAGCAATAGCAAGCCTTTCCCATCATCTTCTCAGCAACAGACAGAGAATTCTGAGCAAAACACTTCTAATTTAGCCAATCTAGTCTCTGATCTGTCAAAGGCCACTTTCAGTTTCATGAGTGAAACAAGATCCTCCATCAGAAATCTGGAGGCACAAGTGGGTCAACTGAGTAAGAAAGTCATAGAAACTCCTCCCTGTATTCTCCCAAGCAATACAGAAGAGAATCCAAAAGGAGAGTGCAAGGCCATTGATATAATCAATATGGCCGAATGCACAAGGGAGGAGGAGGACGAAAATCCTAGTGAGGAAGACCTCCTGGGACGTCCCTCAAGCAAGAAGGAGTTTCCTATTAAGGATCCAAGGGAATCTGAGGCTCATATAGAGACCATAGTGATTCTATTAAATCTCCTTCTGCCATTCATGAGCTCTGAAGACTATTCTTCCTCTGAAGAGGATGAAGACGTGACTGGAGAGCAAGTTGCTCAATATTTAGGAGCTATCATGAAGTTGAATGCCAAGTTGTTTGGTAATGAGACTTGGGAAAGTGAACCTCCCTTGCTCATTAGTGAACTGGATACCTGGATTCAGTAAATTTTACCTCAAAAGAGACAATATCCTGGCAAGTTCTTAATACCTTGTACCATAGGCACCATGACCTTTGCAAAAGCTCTGTGTGATCTGGGGTCAGGGATAAATCTTATGCCATTCTCTGTAATGGAAAAGCTGGGGATCATTGAGGTACAACCTGCCTTGTTCTCATTATAATTGGCAGACAAGTCATTGAGACAAGCTTATGGAATAGTGGAGGACGTGTTAGTAAAGGTTGAAGGCCTTTACATCCCTGCTGATTTCATAATCCTAGACACTAGGAAGGAAGAGGATGAATGCATCATCCTTGGAAGACCTTTCCTAGCCACAGCAGGAGCTGTGATAGATGTCAACAGAGGTGAATTAGTCCTTCAATTGAATGGGGACTACCTTGTGTTTAAGGCACAGGGTCATCCCTTTGTGACAAAAGAGAGTAAGCATGAAGAGCTTCTCTCAGTTCAAAGTCAAGAAGAGCCCCCACAGTCAAACTCTAAGTTTGGTGTTGGGAGGCCACACCCAAACTCTAAGTTTGGTGTTAAGACCCCATATCCAAACTCTAAGTTTGGTGTTGGGACAATACAACATTGACCTGATCACCTTGTGGCTCTATGAGAGCCACTGTCAAGCTATTGACATTAAAGAAGCGCTTGTTGGGAGGCAAGCCAATTTTATTTATCTAATTTTTATTTTATTTTATTTTATTGTTATTCTGTGTTTTATTAGGTACATGATCATGTAGAGTCACGAAAAAAATATAAAAATTAAAAACAGAATCAAAAACAGCAGAAGAAAAATCACACCCTGGAGGAAGCACAGACTGGCGTTCAACGCCAGTAAGGAGCATCTGGCTGGCGTTCAACACCAGAACAGAGCATGGATCTGGCACTGAACGCCAGAAACAAGCAACATCCTGGCGTTTGAACGCCAGGAATGTGCCTAGAGGAAAAGCTGGTGCTGAACGCCAGTAACAAGCATGAAACAGGCGTTCAACGCCAGAAACATGTTACATATGGGCGTTGAACGCCCAGAATGTGCACCACTCGGCGTTTAAACACCAGAATGGTTTGCAAAGGCATTTTGCATGCCTATTTTGCATGCATTTTGCATTTTGCACCCTGGCTGGCGTTTAAACGCCAGTCTGTCCTTCTTCACTGGGCGTTTTGAACGCCCAGTTTTTCTGTGTAATTCCTCTGCTGCATGTTCTGAATCTTCAGTTCCCTGTACTATTGACTTGAAAATAGAACCAAGATCAAATAAACAATGCATGCAAGACACCAAACTTAAGATTAGACACTAGACTCAAACATAAAATATTTTTGGTTTTTATGATTTTTAAAATTTTTTTTTGTGCTTTTTCGAAAATTATATGAAAATAGAAAATAAAGGTTTCAGAATTCTTTATTTGAATTCCAGGAATCATTGCAATGCTAGTCTAAGACTCCAGTCCAGGGATTAGACATGGCTTCACAGCCAGCCAAGCTTTCAAAGAAAGCTTCGGTCCAAAACACTAGACATGGCCAATGGCCAGCCAAGCCTCAGCAGATCATTGCTCCAATAGCAAGTTTGATAGAAATCAACAAGCTCTTGTGATGATAAGTTGAAACCTCGGTCCAATAAGATTAGACATGGCTTCTTAGCCAGCCAGATTTCAACAGATAATCATGAAACACTAGAATTCATTCTTAAGAACTCTGAAAAATACCTAATCTAAGCAACAAGATGAACCGTCAGTTGTCCATACTCGAACAATCCCCGGCAACGGCGCCAAAAACTTGGTGTGCGAAATTGTGATCACTACTTTTCACAACTCAAATAATCCCTAGTAATGGCCCCAAAAACTTGGTGCTCAATACCATGGCATAAACACAACTTTGCACAACTAACCAGCAAGTGCACTGGGTCGTCCAAGTAATAAACCTTACGCGAGTAAGGGTCGATCCCACGGAGATTGTTGGTATGAAGCAAGCTATGGTCACCTTGTAAATCTTAGTCCGGCAGACTCAAATGGGTATAGATGATGAATAAGACATAAAGATAAAGATAGAGATACTTATGTATATCATTGGTGAGAGCTTCAGATAAGCGTATGAAGATGCTTGTCCCTTCCGTCTCTCTGCTTTCCTACTGTCTTCATCCAATCCTTCTTACTCCTTTCCATGGCAAGCTAATGCAAGGGTTTCACCGTTGTCAGTGGCTACCTCCCATCCTCTCATTGGAAATGTTCAACGCACCCTGTCACGGCACGGCTATCCATCTGTCGGTTCTCAATCAGGCCGGAATAGAATCCAGTGATTCTTTTGCGTCTGTCACTAACACCCCGCCTTCAGGAGTTTGAAGCACGTCACAGTCATTCAATAATTGAATCCTACTCAGAATACCACAGACAAGGTTAGACCTTCCGGATTCTCTTGAATGCCGCCATCAGTTCTTGCCTAGATCACGAAGATTCCGGTTAAAGAACCCAAGAGATAAACATTAGAGCCTTGTTTGCTTATAGAACAGAGTGGTTGTCAGTCACTTGTTCATAAGTGAGAATGATGATGAGCGTCACATAATCATCACATTCATCAAGTTCTTGAGTGCAAATGAATATCTTGGACAAAGAACAAGCTGATTTGAATAGAAGAACAATAGTAATTGCATTAATACTCGAGGTACAGCAGAGCTCCACACCTTAATCTATGGTGTGTAGAAACTCCACCGTTGAAAATACATAAGAACAAAAGTGATCATTGGCTTCGGCCCCAGAGAGGGAACCAGAAGAACCAAGATCTGATCTAAGAACTAGATGTCCGAAGATGCTAAATACAATAGTAAAAGGTCCTATATATAGAGAACTAGTAGCCTAGGGTGTACAAAGATGAGTAAATGACATAAAAATCCACTTCCGGGCCCACTTGGTGTGTGCTTGGGCTGAGCATTGAAGCATTTTCGTGTAGAGACTCTTCTTGGAGTTAAACGCCAGCTTTTATGCCAGTTTGGGCGCTTAACTCCCATTTTGGTGCCAGTTCCGGCGTTTAACGCTGGAATTTCTGAAGGTGACTTTGAATGCCGGTTTGGGCCATCAAATCTTGGGCAAAGTATGGACTATCATATATTGCGGGAAAGCCCAGGATGTCTACTTTCCAACACCGTTAAGAGCGCGCCAATTGGGCTTCTGTAGCTCCAGAAAATCCACTTCGAGTGCAGGGAGGTCAGAATCCAACAGCATCTGCAGTCCTTTTCAGTCTCTGAATCAGATTTTTGCTCAGGTCCCTCAATTTCAGCCAGAAAATACCTGAAATCATAGAAAAACGCACAAACTCATAGTAAAGTCCAGAAAAGTGAATTTTAACTAAAAACTAATAAAAATATACTAAAAACTAACTAAATCCTACTAAAAACATACTAAAAACAATGCCAAAAAGCGTACAAATTATCCGCTCATCACAACACCAAACTTAAATTGTTGCTTGTCCTCAAGCAACTGAAACTCAAATAAGATAAAAAGAAAAGAATATGTAATGAACTCCAAAAACATCTATGAAGATCAGTATTAATTAGATGAGCGGGGCTTTTAGCTTTTTGCCTCTGAATAGTTTTGGCATCTCACTTCATCCTTGGAATTCAGAATGATTGGCTTCTTTAGGAACTCAGAATCCAGATAGTGTTTGATTCTCCTAGTTAAGTATGATGATTCTTGAACACAGCTACTTTATGAGTCTTGGCCGTGGCCCAAGCACTCTGTCTTCCAGTATTACCACCGGATACATACATGCCACAGACACATAATTGGGTGAAACCTTTCAGATTGTGACTCAGCTTTGCTAGAGTCCCCAATTAGAGGTGTCCATGGTTCTTAAGCACACTCTTTTGCCTTGGATCACAACTTTATTCTTTCTTTTTCTTTCTTTTTCTCTTTCTCCCTTTTTTCGTTTTTTTTTCGCCTATTTTTCTTTGTATTCACTGCTTTTTCTTGCTTCAAGAATCATTTTATGATTTTTCAGATCCTCAGTAAATGTCTCCTTTTTCATCATTTTTCAAGGGCCACATTCATGAAGACAAATTCAAAGACATATGCACTGTTTAAGCATACATTCAGAAAACAAAAGTGTTACCACCACATCAAATAATTAATCTGTTATAAAATTCAAAATTCATGCAATTCTTTTCTTTTTCAATTAAGAACTTTGTTTATTTAAGAAAGGTGATGGATTCATAGGACATTCATACTTTAAGGCATAGACACTAAGACACTAATGATCATAAGACACAACATGGACAAACATAAGCATAAAAATTCGAAAACAAGAAAATAAAGAACAAGGAGATTAAAGACGGGTCCACCTCAGTGAGGCGGCTTGTTCTTCCTCTTGAAGGTCTTATGGAGTGCTTGAGCTCCTTAATATCTCTTCCATGTCTTTGTTGCTCCTCTCTCATGATTCTTTGATCTTCTCTAATTTCATGAGAAGGAGATGGAATGTTCTGGTGCTCCACCCTAGTGTCCCATGTTGGAACTCAATTCTCCTAGGGAGGTGTTGATTTGCTCCCAGTAGTTTTGTGGAAGAAAGTGCATCCCTTGAGGCATCTCTGGGATCTCATGATGAGAGGGGTCTCTTGTTTGCTCCATCCTTTTAGTGATGGGCTTGTCCTCAATCAATGGGATGTCTCCTTCTATGTCAACTCCTATGAAAACAGAGGTGACAAATGAGGTGAGGAAAGGCTAACCTTGCCAAGGTCGAGGACTTGTCCGCCACCGTATAGAGTTCTTGGGCTATAACCTCATGAACTTCTACTTCTTCTCCAATCATGATGCTGTGAATCATGATGGCCCGTCTAGAGTAACTTCGGACCGGTTGCTAGTGGGAATGATTGAGCGTTGAATAAACTCCACCATCCTCTAGCCACGGGCTTGAGGTCATGCCTTCTTAATTGAACCGGCTTCCCTCTTGAATCTCTTTTCCATTGGGCGCCCTCTTCACAATGTCAGTGAGGACTTGGTCCAACCTTTGATCAAAGTTGCCTTCTTGTGTAAGGATGTTCATCTCCTGCATCATGGGCAAGTGAATGCTAACCTTACATTTTCCGGGCTAAAATCCAAGTATTCCCCCGAACCATAGTAAGCCAATTCTTTGGATCCGGGTTCACACTTTGATCATGGTTCTTGGTGATCCATGCATTGGCATAGAACTTTTGAACCATTAAGATTCCGACTTGTTGAATAGGGTTGGTAAGAACTTCCCAACCTCTTCTTCGAATCTCATGTCGGATCTCCGGATATTCACTCTTTTTGAGTGAAAAAGGGAACTCGGGGATCACCTTCTTCAAGGCCATAACTTCATAGAAGTGGTCTTGATGCACCTTTGAGATGAATCTCTCCATCTCCCATGACTCGGAGGTGGAAGCTTTTGCCTTCCCTTTCCTCTTTCTAGAGGTTTCTCCGGCCTTGGATGCCATAAATGGTTATGGAAAAACAAAAAGCAATGCTTTTACCACACCAAACTTAAAAGGTTTGCTCGTCCTCGAGCAAAAGAAGAAAGAAGAGAGTAGAAGAAGAAGAAATGAGGAAGAAAGGAATGGCTTTGTGTTCGGCCAAAGAGGGAAGAAGTAGTGTTTAGGGTAGGGGTGAAGAGGGGGGTAGGGTTCGGCCATTATGGGTGGGTTTGGGAGGGAAAGTGGTTTAAATTTGAATGGTGAGGTAGGTGGGGTTTTATGAAGGATGGATGTGAGTGGTGAAGAGAAAGATGGGATTTGATAGGTGAAGGGTTTTTGGGGAAGAGTGTTGAGGTGATTGGTGAATGGGTGAAGAAGAGAGAGGGGGGTGGGATAGGTGGGGATCCTGTGGGGTCCACAGGTCCTGAGGTGTCAAGGAAAAGTCATCCCTGCACCAAATGGCATGCAAAATCACGTTTTGAGCCAATCTTGGCGTTAAATGCCGCGCTGGTGCCCATTTCTGGCGTTTAACGCCAGGTTCTTGCCCTTTCCTGGCGTTTAACGCCAGTCTGGTGCCCCTTTCTGG